>NC_142076.1:17363100-17643100 GCF_059756535.1 Pantherophis guttatus | reverse complement strand
GGGTCCATTGTGGTCGTAAGGAGGAAATCTACACTTCCTTGGCTGTCAAGTCTAGCCATATGTCAGTCAACCGCACAATAAAAGCAGAACATTCATTTATTCATTCATTCATTCATTCATTCATTCATTCATTCATTCATTCATATTTATTTATTTATTTGTTTGTTTGTTTATTTATTTATTTATTTATTTATTTATTTATTTTATTTTATTTCAAATTTATATACCGCACCTTCTCCCAAGGGATTCAGGGGGTGTACAGCCAGATAAAAACATACAATACAAACATTAAAAACAATTAAAAGAATATATACTAATTTGGCCCCAGTTTAAAATGACAAACCAATTAAAAATTAAAAATAGTTAAAAATATGTTAAGCCAGCCTGGCTTGCTGAAAAAAAGAAAGTTTTAAGGGCACGGCGGAAGGCACCGAGGTCTTGGATTCTCCTTATCTCTGGGGGCAACTGATTCCAGAGGGTGGGAGCCCCCACAGAGAAGGCCCTCCCCCTGGGGGTCACCAGCCTACATTGTTTGGCTGATGGCACCCCGAGGAGGCCCTCTCTGTGGGAGCACACGGGTCGATGGGAAGTTATCGGTAGCAGCAGGCGGTCTCGAAGATAGCTAGGCCCGATGCCATGGAGCGCTTTGAAGGTGGTAACCAACACCTTGAAGCGCACCCGGAAGACCACTGGGAGCCAGTGCAGCTCGCGCAGGAGCGGTGTTACATGGGAGATTTATTCATTCATTCATTCAATTTATATGCTGCCCCTCTCCGAAGACCCAGGGCAGCTCACAATACACTCATTCATTCATTCATTCATTCACTCATTCATTCATTCATTTTGCCAAGCACGTATTAGATAACATATATAAGTATAAACATGATTTATGAATACATGAAATGAGTACAATTAAAGGGAACATTAGGACAGGGACGGAAGGCACGCTGGTGCACTTATGCACGCCCCCTTAGAGACCTCTTAGGAATGGGGTGAGGTCCACAGTAGACAGTCTAAGGTTAAAATTAACTTTATTAATTATAATTACATATAATACATATTTAAATATATATTATTATATAATTATATATAATTATATAATATATTATATTTATATAATATAATTATAATTATATAATATAATTATATTATAATATAATATAATTATAATAAATATAATTATTATATATTATATTTATAGTATAATATATAATTAAAATTAAGGTTAAAAAGTCTTAAGGTTAAAACATAGCTTGTTGCAAAACAAAATTAAATCACAAAAGCACGAATCAACCAATAAGGTCATTTCTTCACTGAAGGCTCTCCCCCAAAGCAATTATATCTTTAAAACCTTACAGGAAAGCCAGTAACAAACAGATCCCATCTGATTTCCCGCCAGTGGTGGGTTTCAAAAATGTTTACTACCGGTTCTGTGGGCGTGGCGTGGCTTGGTGGGCGTGGTGTGGCTTGGTGGGCGTGGCAGGGGAAGGATACTGTAAAATCTCCATTCCCTCCCCAATCCAGGGGAAGGTTACTGCAAAATCCCCATTTCCTCCCGATCAGCTGGGACTTGGGAGGCAGAGAATAAATGGGGAGCGGGGCCAGTCAGAATTTTTACTACTGGTTCTCCGGACTACTCAAAATTTCTGCTACCGGTTCTCCAGAACCTGGTCAGAACCTGCTGCAACCCACCTCTGAAGGGTCCCCCAGTTGTTATCCCACAATCAGATTGCAAATGGCGGTGTTACGTTTTCTGCCTTTGACGCGGTATGAGTTGAGCTTTAAGACGAGTCTACACAGTCACTTATCTGAAATAGTATAGGTTCTCCTGCTTGAGTAGAGGGGCTGGAGTAGAAGACTTCCAAGGGCCCTTCCAACTCATTCATTCTACGGTTGTGGCTGAGCCACTTAACACTGAACAATTGGTGATAAAGAAAGAAAAGGAATTTTGAAAGTAACTTTTCAGCCTGGAGTTGGTAGCTCTGGGGAATTACTTTGATCTTCTTTTTTTTCTTCCAGATACATTTCCCCGGAAGGGTGCAAAGTAACTTGTTTCTGCACCCTTGAGTAATGGAAACTGATAGGTTATTTGCTGGATATTGAGTACAACAGACAGAGTAATAGGCTGCACGAGCAACGATTTCAGAGACAGGGGCTTTGAACGAAAAGTTGGGAAGCGGCTTTTTACCCACAAGCTGTCAAGGAGATAAGGGAACGTATGATAGGGGAAGGGGGACTTTAGCAATCAGAAAAGAGGAGGAGGAGGAAGAAGAAGAAGAATAGAATAAGGGAAAGAGAAGACGAGACCTGGGGGAGAGGAGGAGAATAATTATGGGGTCCTTGGTCTCTCTGAATTTGACTGTTTTCTTGCAGACGTTTCAATACCCAAATTAGGTAACATCATCAGTGCTACAAAGGAATGGGTTTGTGGAGAGGAGGAGGAGGAGGAGGAGGAGGAGGAGGAGGAGGAGGAGGAGGAGGAGGAGGAGGAGGAAAGATAATTTTGTCATTTTTTACTGACCCACATTAAAAATGAACTGTTGCCTGCTCTCAAGAGGAAGTATATATCTACCCAAACACATGCATGACACGTATATACCTGCACTCATGCATATACATACATGTATATATTAATCACTGGGGGAGGGGAGGGGGAGGAGGAGGGGGAGAGGGAGAGGGAAAGCAAGAAGAAGGAGGAGGAGGAGGAGGAGGAGGAGGAGGAGGAGGAGGAGGGGAGGAGGAGGAGGAGGAGGAGGAGGAGGAGGAGAAAGAGGAGGAGTAGGAAGAGGAAGAGGAAGAAGAGGAGGAGGAGGAGGAGGGAGAGGGAGAAGAAGAAGAAGAGGAGGAGGAGGGAGAGGGAGAAGGAGGAGGAGGAGAAGAAGAAGAAGTGGGGGAGGGGGAGGAGGAAGAGGAGGAGGAGGAGGGAGAGGGAGAAGGAGAGAGGAGGAGAAGAAGAAGAGGAGGAGGAGGAGGAGGGAGAGGGAGAAGGAGAGGGAGGAGGAGGAGGAGGAGGAGGGGGAGGAGGAGGAGGAGAAGAAGAAGAAGAAGAAGAAGAAGAAGAAGAAGAAGAAGAAGAAGAAGAAGAAGAAGAAGAAGAAGAAGAAGAAGAAGAAGAAGAAGAAGAAGAAGAAGAAGAAGAAGATGGCAAAGTGCACCCATATGCCATTTTTACCGATAAATACAGGAATACAGGAATAACTAAGTTACTAAAGAAGAATGTCATAGCAACCCCGGTGGTGACACGTCAGGAAAAATAATAGCATTTGACAGAAAAAGAGCTATTCTCTGACTAGTTCTGGATGAACAAAATCTTTGGCATTATCGCTCAAACTCCTTCAGAGATGAAATATCGGCTTCAGATATCGAACTGTTGACTCTGTTCGGATCATGCTTAGGTGAAACACTTCAGTGGCCTTCACTTTTTGCCTGGCTGAATTGTATCAAGAATGTATGACCTGCATTTAGAGATGAATTTAGGACAATGTCTTATCTGGTTTGGTTCTGCAACCCAACAAGACAGACACAGACTTCAGAGGATAGTTAGAAGTGCAGAAAAAACCATGGCTACCAACCTGCCTTCCATTGAGGACCTGTACACTGCACGAGTCAAAAAGAGGGCTGGGAAAATATCTACAGACCCCTCGCATCCTGGATGTAAATTGTTTCAACTCCTACCCTCAAAACGACACTATGGAGCCCTGCACACCAGAACAACTAGACACAAGGACAGTTTTTTCCCTAATGCCATCACTCTGCTAAACAAATCATTCCCTCAACACTGTCAAACTATTCCCCACTCCAGGGGAAGGATACTGCAAAATCCCCATTCCCTCCCCACTCCAGGGGGAAGGATATTGTAAAATCTCCATTCCCACCCCACTCTGGGGCGAGCCAGAGGTGGTATTTGCTGGTTCTCCGAATTACTCAAAATTTCCGCTACCGGTTCTCTACAGCCTTTCAGAATCTGTTGGATTTCACCCCTGCCATTGGGACGTTCTATCCGTAGGCGAACAACAATAAAGAACCTACTCAGAAGTAACTCCATGCATCATCCTTGATTTGTGGGGTAAAGGTAAAGGTAAAGGTTCCCCTTGCACAATATGTGCTAGTCAGTCCTGACTCTAGGGGGCGGTGCTCATCTCCGTTTCAAAGCCGAAGAGCCAGCGCTGTCTGAAGACGTCTCCGTGGTCATGTGGCCGGCATGACTCAACACCATAGGTGCATGGAACGCTGTTATCTTCCCACCAAAGGTGGTCCCTATTTTTCTACTTGCATTTTTTACCTGCTTTTGAACTGCTAGGTTGGCAGAAGCTGGGACAAATCATGGGAGCTCACCCCGTTACGTGGCGCTAGGGATTCGAACCACTGAAGTGCCGACCTGTCAATCGACAAGCTCAGCGTCTTAGCCACTGAGCCACTGTGTCACCGTGGAGTAGATAAAGGCAAAAGGTTTACATGAGCTGAACAGAAGTTCGTGGTTCTTTCTTGTGGACCAATATAGACACTGCTCTTTCCACCGTTTTTCACCACGCCAGTAAATAACTCTCAGCTTCAGAAATTGAACTTTCAGGAGCCAAACCGTCTTTCTTAAGCCTTGACTTGGAGTCTCAGCAAGAGAGAAAAATAACCTTTATCGAACATGATATCAGAGGTGGACTTTACAGAATGGCGCTCTCAATATCAATGGCCCCTTCCCCACTTATTTATATTTGTCTTCAAATTATCTACACCTGGAATCCTTCGATGGGTTTCAGACAGAAGATGCATTCCCGAAAACTAAAAATACTGCAGTCTTCATTTGTTGAGAAGAATATTAATAATAATTGCATGCTTTCTCTCAGCGGATGGTAGAGAGAAATGTTTTATTGAAAAGGTCATCCAAGGATTCTGAACTTTAACATTTTGTAATGCAATTTATTAAAATGACAGCGCGTGGTAAGTTTTTAGCATCTTCTTGGGCAAGTTCATTTTCTTTATTTGTGTGTTTGATATAACATCCTTGCCAGCAGAGAAGAGAAGGTATTGTTATATTAATCATTGTGTGCAGAACATATATTTTTCTTTTCTGAGAAGGAAGTTACTTTTAATGGAACCTGGGTCACAGGAGAGCAATTACGCTAGACAGAACGGATGATATGGCATTATTTAAAACACAATTTCAGGTCAGCCTCCTTTACTTATCTAATTTATCAACAGTTTTGGGCTAGCAGTTTTCAGTAATTGTATTAGCATAATACCTAGGTATGTAATTGCTTTCCAGTTTCCTTCATTTTAATCTCATTGTCAGCCTGTTAACTTGGTGCAAAGTTCATATTTGTGGCTGCTTGAAGATGGGGAAAATATGTATCTCTCTCTCTCTCTCTCTCTCTCTCTCTCTCTCTCTCTCTCTCTCTCTCTCTCTCTCTCTCTCTCTCTCTCTCTCTCTCTCTCTCTTTCTTTTAGCAGCCGATGAATTGTTTCCACATTTCTTTAAAATTATGCATTAGAAGTTCTTAGAAATTAAAGTCAAGCAGAATGGGACCATTCTCAGGTGAAAACTTTCCTAATCTTGTCAGTTTGCTCGGAATACACTATTTTAATAATAATAACTTTATTGTCATTGTACGTGTATACACAGTATACCCATAGAACGAAATTCACTTAACACCCAAAGACCAGGTCCAACACACATAACAATCTGCAAACACACCCCTACCCACCACAAATTCCCCACCCCTAAACCATCTAAACATCCACACAACAGGCCAAGTAATGCTGTCCAACAGCTCACTGATGGTGGCCCTTGAGTTCATGGTTGAGTGCAATTATAGCTCTGGGATAAAAACTATTCAGAAAACGTGCGGTCCGAGCTTTAATTGTTCTGTATCTTCTGCCAGAAGGCAACAGTCCAAAAAGATTGTAAGCAGGATGGGAAGAATCTCTGAGAATGTTATGCAACTTTCTCAAACAGCGAGAATCAAAGATGTCATCCAGGGCTGGTAGCTGGAGTCCGATGATATTCTGGGCAATTTTAATGATTCTCTGTAGAGCATTTTTTGTCTGCTACAGAGCTGCTCCCATACCATGCAAGAATGCCGTATGTCAGGACACTCTCAATGGTGCTGCGGTAGTAGGAAAGAAGTAGATGCTGAGATAGATTTATCTTCCTGAGCATTCTCAGGAAGTACAGCCTCTTCGGTGCCTTCTTCACAAGCATGTTGGATTTCACCATCATTGGATTGGGGATAGCTACAATCCGTTCAGAAATTCCAGATGAGAATTTGGGAAGTTTTCCTTACAAAGAGAACTACGGTTCTTATCCTTGAGTCTTTCTCAAGGTGACAGATCAATTTGGGTTGATGGCTTTTCGGCATTTAAGAGCAGCTTTTAAAATTTTTAATAATCAGTTTAGGGGGGCTTGCCATTGAAATATGTTTGCACAGTTGCTGTCAGGGTACTTAACAACACTGCTTAAGTACATTTTAATTCTTGGATTCCAGCCAAAGAAATAATAACGTCTGCAAAATGGAAACTTGAATACTAGCGAAATTTAGCCTTTTTAAAGAGCTGTATTGGTAGAGCGTGGGGAAGAATATCTGGTCCTGGTTGAAAATGATTTTTCTTCCCAAAAGCAGCCGAAAAAACATGTTGGTTAAATCATACCTCCCAACATGTGGGAGGGAGCAGTACCTACCTACCTACCTACCTATCACGCACAGCCACAAGTGAGTTACACCTGACCTTGATCAGCTCCTTGGTTCTGCAAAACCAAAATGAAGGAAGTCGTTGGTAGGTAGGTGGATGGATGGATGGATGGGTGGATGCATGGATGGGAAACAATATTGTTGTCCAGATACAGATTAACAGATTGGCAGTCCAATTTGTAGTGCAATTTATTAAAATGACAGCGCGTGGTAAGTTTTTAGCATCTTCTTGGGCAAGTTCATTTTCTTTATTTGTGTGTTTGATATAACATCCTTGCCAGCAGAGATCTATACTAGTCTCCCTTTATTTCTTTATCGGCGAAATATAAATTGGGTATAAAAATGGTTTGTCGTGAACGTGACTGCTTGCGGGCTCCTGGATTGGAGCTGAAAGGCGAAAGGGAAGCAGTATCTTTTCTTGAAAGTCTGAAGGGATGAAGCTCCCACAACTTCCAAAGGCAACTTCTGTTCCATCAGTTGATCAGTTGATTGTTGACTCAGCCTTCCATCCTTTCTAAGGTAGGTAAATTGAGGACCCAGTTGTGGGGGCAATAAGCTGACTTTGTATAAATATACAAAAGGATGAAGGCTATTGCTGAGCACATTGTAAGCCGCCCTGAGTCTTCGGAGAAGGGCGGCATATAAATCAAATTTTAAAAAAAATGTTTTCTGTCAAAACTGTCAGAAAGTTGCTCCTCATTTCTAGGTTGAATTCCTTTGGTCAACTTCCATTCATTATTCCTTCAGATGCTTTGGAGAATAGCTTGACCCCCTCCTCTCTGTGGCAGCCCCTCAAATATTGGAACACTGCTATCATGTCTCCCCTGGTCCTTCTCTTCACTAGATTAGTCATGCCCAGTTCCTGTAATTGTTCTTCCTAGGTTTTAGTCTCCAGTCCCCTAATCATCCTGGCTGCTCTCCTCTGCATTTTTTCTAGAGTCTCAACATCTTTTTTATAGTGTAGTGACCAAAACTGGATGCAGATAAATTCCAGATCTGGTACTCAGCATGGTCCAATGGCCAAGAGTCACAAGCAGGAACAAGATGTAAGAACTAGGAAGTCTAACATGGTATCCCCCCATCCCTTTATAAAGTGTGTTAGGGTGTGTGTAAAAAGTATTTGTTGCTTGTGCAACGAGCAGAGCAGAAACACACAGGGAAGGAGATAAACGTGCAGCTCGTGTGAGAAAAATACTTTATATACAAGATAATAAGCAGTCTCGGTGTAGGTAAAACAGTCCAAGGTCGTAAACAGTAATATCAGTCCAGTAAGTATCTTCCCTTACCAAAGCAAACAGACTTTAGTAACTCTTGGTATACAGTACCATATAACAATCCAGTCTAACACCAATCAGCAGAAAGATGCAGGAAGCAATAGGAACAGGAACAATCAGGAACAAAGAACACTTCTCTGCGCTGCTTATTTATGCACTGTAGCCTAATTACAGGGTTCAGCAAACCCTGATTACGTGGCTCAGTTGTTTCTTAAAGAAACAGATATATTGCCTGACCAACAAGTTAGGAGTAAGCTACAAGCTGAACCTAACAAAGTGTTTTTCTATCGAGACACCTGGTCTACCACAGCATGTGGGAGGGAGCGTACTGCATCCCTTTTGCCTTTTAGCTCCAATCCAGGAGCCTTCAAGCAGTCGCATTCACAACTGTGGCTCAGAGGTTAATACAACTGCCTAACATGTAGGCAGCCCAAGTTCGAATCCAAGTAAGGGTATGCCTAGCTGATGAGAGCTAAATAGCTTGAAATAGATCTATACTAGTCTCCCTTTATTTCTTTATCAGCGAAATATAAATTTGGTATAAAAATGGTTTGTCGTGAACGCGACTGCTCGAGGGCTCCTGGATTGGAACTGAAAGGCGAAAGGGAAGCAGTATGCTCCCTCCCACATGTTGGGGTAGACCAGGTGCCTCGACAGAAAAACACTTAATATATATATATGTATATATATGCTCAAAATTTGACAAGATTTTACAAACTTCAAACATTGTATTGCAAGTTTTTATACAACTCTCTTTTGGGTGGGCTTGGTGGAGTCACACAACTGAGAAATTCAGTTGAAATTGAACTTGGTGCTATGACTTAGAACAAATGAAGCAGGAGAAAACATCAATGAACTCTTTTTTTACATGTTGCTATCTTTTTAAAAAAACATAAAAGCAAGCTTTTCTTAATTTTCTCTTTTATTCACCCTCACTTCCAGCTGAATTGTCTGTGTTGGAAATATAAGCCCCTGGGAATTAAATTATCAGAAGTGGAACGCATTGCAAGAAAGTCATATATATATTCCAATCAGCTTAATATTTGCCTTTTCCTTATGGGGCAGAACTGAAATACCAGAACGCAGCCAATATATCTGCTCCAAAAGAGCAGGATGAGATAGATTCTTAATGCAGTTAAATGAAGCATTCGGTTCCACAGGATGCTTAACCCTTCAACAAAGCCGAATTAAATCCTCACGTTGGGAAGCGATGCTTTAAAAAAAGAGAGACAGAGAGAAAAACAATATTACCTGTTTAAAAGGAGTATGAAAATCCAATTAAGTTTTGAATTTTAATTTCCTTGCATGCGTAGTTTGGTGGCACCGTGAAAAGAAGGAAAATGTAAATGGCATTTTCGCGGTGTTATCGCCATAATCCAGAGGCTAAAATATCCCGTCATAGTTATTTTGTCTGGCAGGGATAAAAAAAAAAAAAACCAACAACCCAAACCTGCAGACTTTTAAAACTAAATTTGCTTTGAATGAGCGCATAATCATGGCTAAACATCTCTATAGGCAGATCTGTAATTAATGTGTACGGATGAAAGGCAGTCGTAAGGAGTTTAGTTTAGACCGAGAAAAAAAAAAAAGATACGGAGTTGAGGAAGAATATTTTTACTTATTTCAGAAATGTATCTAACCATCTCATAAAAAGTGATTCTCACTGGCGTGCAACAGTTTAAATCACGGGTGTCAACCTTGATTTTATTGAGGGCCGCAACCAGGGTTGGGTTTGACCTTGGGGTGCTGCTGGGATGGGTGTGGCCAGGGTAGGCGTGGCCAGCTCGACGTCACTCATAGGACTCACTCATATAGCAGACTTATATACCGCTTCGCAGTGCTTTTACAGCCCTCTCTAAGTGGTTTACAGAGTCAGCCTCTTGCCCCCAACAATCTGGATCCTCATTTTACTGACCTCGGAAGAATGGAAGGCAACCTTGAGCTGGTCAGGATCGAATTGTTGGCAGTTGGCGGAGTTAGCTTGCAATACTGCATTTTAACCACTGAGCACCAAGGAAGGAAGGAAGGAAGGAAGGAAGGAAGGAAGGAAGGAAGGAAGGAAGGAAGGAAGGAAGGAAGGAAGGAAGGAAGGAAGGAAGGAAGGAAGGAAGGAAGGAAGAACAATAGCACTTAGACTCATATACCACTTCACAGTGCTTTTATAGCCTTCTCTACAGAGCCAGCCTCTGGCCCCCAAATATCTGGGTCCTCATTTTACCCAGCTCGGAAGGACGGAAGGCTGAGTCAACCTTGAGCCGGTCAGGATCGAATTGTTGGCAGTCGGCAGAGTTAGTCTGCAATACTGCATTTTAACCACTGAGCACCATGGAAAGAAAGAAGGAAGGAAGGAAGGAAGGAAGGAAGGAAGGAAGGAAGGAAGGAAGGAAGGAAGGAAGGAAGGAAGGAAGGAAGGAAGGAACTTCACAACCTTCAAAAACTCTATTACTTTCATTATTATTATTATTATTATTATTATTATTATTATTATTATTATTATTATTATTATTACTACAAAAGACAGTGCCCGCTTTCTGATTTTTATACTTTGAAAGCTGGCTGTATATATATAATCTAGCCAAACCAGGTGGCAGTGAAGTGAGGTGAAAGAAATGCTGGATGCCTCAGTTGTTTAGCATTACCTCAGTTTCTCAAGAATGGAAACTCCTGTGGTGAACGATGAAATCATTTCTCCGGTACACCCTGCAGATTAAATAACAAAAATAGGTTGGCCCTCGACCTTTTCGAAGTGGCTGCGTTTCGGGTCTCTGCGTTCTGAGAGTAGAAGAAGCGAAGTCGAAGGCTTATCTTGGAGCCAACTGCTTATTTCTTCCGAGTAGCGATATGTCTGGGGTTTAGGAACACACACACACACACACACACACACACACACACACACCATGGCCCATTTTTGCTCCCAGGAGGCTGCAGAGAGGCCTACTAGGCCCAAAATGGGGCGTGGGGGGCAGCATGTCCACCCCCCCGTGGCCCGTTTTTGCTCCCAGGAGGATGCAGGGAGGCCTATGAGGCCCAAAATGGGGCGTGGGGGGCGGCAAGTCCCCCCGCGGCCCGTTTTTGCTCCCAGGGGGGTGCAGGAGGCCGCCTGCCGCCTGTCACACCCCCTGGTCACACCCACATGGCCACGCCCACCTAGGCAGTCATTAGGGCAGGGAACCGGTTGTTAAATTATCTGAATTTAAATTCAAATTTGAATTGGAATTGGAATTTGAATCCCACCACTGGTTCAGATGGTTTCCTCACTGGCCTTCAAGTTTTTTTAAAAAAAAATTACCACTCTCTCCCATCAATTGATTTTGCGAGCCAATTGAATCAAATCAACAGTGGCCTTGATGCTATTAGGAGGCGAGATAAATTAATTCGGTCACAGAATCCCTTAAAAGTTTCTGGGTATAAATGGGCATAACGGAAGAGAGTTTTTTTTTTTTTCCCCGAACGGCTTTCCTGTAAAAGTCAGCGCACGGAGGAAAGGAAAGCCCTCAAAAATGTGTGTCTTTCCCCTTAGAAACATCTCAATTCCCACAACTGAGAACAAAACCTCTCTCGGCAAACTCAGCTACAAGCTTGTGTTAGCTGGCCTTGCAAAGAGCTGTCGGAAACCTCATTAACTTGTTACTCTACCAGATTAACCTATTAAATAAAAACCAGTTAGCATCACCAGGGTGTAATGCAAAAAAATCTGAAGGCTGAAGTTCAAAAGACAACACATTTTGACAAGTCAAGCAGCTAAGTCTAAATTCATAGGTCTTTTTGTTAATAGTAATTCTGCTTCACCTACAAAGCTGTTTCTGTATCATAGCAACTGTGGTTTCTGGGGGTTTTAATTTTTTGACCCTTTCAAAGTTCTCCCTGGCTGTGTTTAAAATGATCCATTTCTCTCCCCCCCCCCCCTTTTTTTTTTGTGCATGTCACACAAAGCTTTTCAAAATGTTGTCGTGCAGCCCTTTAATTAAGCGGGGGAAAGTACAACATGAATGTATTATCGCGCCTGCCTAAATGCATCTACGGGAAAGCAAGACGTAAATATGGCATTAAGCAACAATGGCCTGCAAAAAATATGCATGAGAAGAAAACACGTAGAAAAACGCATGTGTTTTTTCCCTTTTTTAATTTTTTAAAAAGAAAACCTCCACTCTTGTGAAAACAGCATGAACTCAGTTTCAGATTTATTTATTTTTAGAAAAAAAAAAAAACAAATATAGAAGGGGAAAAAAGTAGAATAAACACCATGTTCCCGCCCAAGCAGGAGGTTGGATTAGAAGACCATTCATCTCAAGGAGAGATTCAACCTGGATGAAAGGATGGAAGGCTGTTCTTACTGATTGACTTCTCTTGTATACAGACGGTATTGTTAATCTAAGATTCTGAAACCTGAGCAAACATAGGTAAATCCATTAAAGAGCAGAATTTTCCCAGGTTGAGCAAACCCTGTCCTTGATCGTATCAACCGTACCGTTTAGAAGAAGGCAACTTGATCTCGTCCTACCTTAACTCCATTCCACTTTAAAAATGGTATCTTCATTTTTGGTTTCCCCAGTTCGAGGCAAAAAAAAAAAAGCAAACTCACATATTTCCCTATCGATCTGTAGGAATGGGAGAGCTCCCTTGAACTGGAAGAGAGAACATATAGATTGGGCTTACATAATGCTTAATGAGACAGAAGACTCTGCCGGATTTCAGCCAGGTGGAAATATTCCTACATTTGCAAAGTAATTTTAAAGTCATGTCCCGTTCTCCTTGGGTCTCTCGCCCAATCTGCCGTCCGCTGCATTGCCCTGGGTTTTAAATGCGAGCTGTTAGGAGGTATAATCCGCAGGGAGTGAAATTTATATTTGTAATTTTGGCGATGATTAATCAAAGAAACAAAACGGAGCCTTGGTGGAGCAGCGGACTAAAGTACTGTTAAGTAGCACTTAGCTGCCAGCTGCCTGCAATTACTGCGAGTTCAAATCTCACCAGGCTCAAGGTTGACTCAGCCTTCCATCCTTCCGAGGTAGGTAAAATGAGGACCCAGATTGTGGGGGCAATAAGCTGACTTTGTATAAAAAAGAACACCGTTTGGGGGGGGGCCCGAAAGCCCTACTAAGCAGGTATATAAAAAAGTATGAAGGCTATTGCTTAACACATTGTAAGCCGCCCTGAGTCTCCGGAGAAAGGGCGGCATATAAATCGAACCAATAAATAAATTTATTTTTATTTTTATTTTATTTTTGAATTTGTATACCGCCCTTCTCCCTGAGGACTCAGGGCGGTGAACAGCCAAATAAATAAATTCAAGGTTTAACCAAGATGAATGGGATGGAGAAAGGAACTTGATTCAACTGGGGAGGGCGGATAGAGAAGTATATCGATCAATCAGAATAGAGCTGGAAGGAACCTTGGAAGTCTTCTGGTCCAATCTCTCCTTGCTCAAGGAGGAGATCCGAGACCATTTCAGATAATTGGCTGTCCAGTCATTTCTTCAAAACCTCCAGTGATGAAGCCCCTACAACGTCTGGAGGCAAGCTGTTCCTCTGGTTGATTGTTCCTCAATGTTAGGAAGTTTTGGGGAGGAAAATAAGAAAACAGCTGATTGGCAGGTGGATCAGCCTCCTGGAATACCCCCAATCAGCTGTTCCCAGAGGTGAATTTTAGCAATAAGTTCCTTGGTTGTGAGCTCTGTGCCTTGCTCTTTTTTTTTTTTTGCTTTTTTTTCTGCCTCTGAAACATCTGAAACTCTGTTTCAGAAAAAAAAAAAATTCTGCTTCTGAAAGCCTCCGAAACAGAGCTTCAGAAAAAAAAAGCCTCTGAAGCTCTGTTTGGAGGCTTTTTTTCTGAAGCTCTGTTTGGAGGCTTTTTTTCTGAAGCTTCGTTTCTGATGCTTTTTTCAGCCTCTGAAACCTCCGTTTGAGAAGCCGGGCAGGGCTACATTCAGAGTATAAGACACACCCAGATTTTCACCCTTTTGGGGGGGGGAAGGTGCATCTTATACTCCGAAAAATACAGTATATGTATATGTGTATGTGTGTGTTTTTCTGTCAAAGCACCTGGTCTATCCCAATATGGAAGGGAGCATACTGCTTCCCTTTCACCTTTCAGCTCCAATCCAGGAGCCCTCAAGCAGTCGCATTCATGACAAACCATTAATTTTGGATGAAATTTACTTGATGAAATTTGTCTGATGAAGAAGGTGTTGAGCAACGTAAAGATTCTCCTTTTGTTCACGTCTGGGATAATTCCTCTCACAAATTCCTTTGCTATCCACGCAAGGAGCTCAGCCACGTCGGCGATAAAAACCCCCCTCCAGACCAGACCCGTGGATTAATCTCCCTTCGGCTTTCCCTTTCAAAAGCTTTAACTCAAGAGCGGCCAACCAGAGGGGTCATTCTTCTCAAGGGCAAACATCAAATGTCATTTCCCTCCCCCCCCCCTTTTTTTAGGATAGGATACATTTCTTGATGGCAGGGTTCATCCGCAACCGCTTTTCCGCATGGCTGACTTTCCGCCGGGGATACACAAAGGGGTCGGTCTACTGGGTGATAAAATTGTGAGTATAATAACCGTGCCTGAGATGCACCTGAGGAAACTCGAAAGCGTTTCATTTGGCTGTCGAGCGAGCTTTTTAGAAAACGAGGAGGCCGTGAAAGCCACACGCCATTTTCCAATTGCATTTGATGTCTTCTCAAAAACAGCCTTTCTCTATTCTTCTTCTTTTTTTTTTAAAGGTGGGGCAGGGCGCCAGGTTTCCAAGGGATGAAACCCATTCAAAAAAAAAAAGAAATAGGCAAAGTCCATCTTCCAAAACAAATTTCTTTTATTTAGGTAAGCATCAAATTGGCAAAGTCTGTTGTCATTCCGGATCTGACACAAACCGGAATTAAACCACATAATATTGTGAGTTAGAAACATCCCTCAAAAGTCACATTCTCCAATTAAACACTCCATCCATATTTCCCAGTGTCTTCAAACTCCACCTTCCATTCGCGCCAGGAGCAGCCTCTGTTCCCACGGGAAAGAAAGTCACCTAGCCAAAACAATCCTCACTACAGGGGTGAAATCCAGCAGGTTCTGGAGAACCGGTAGCGGAAATTTTGAGTAGTTCGGAGAACCGACAAATAACCACCTCTGGCTATATCCTTCCCCCCAGGAGTGGGGTGGGAATGGAGATTTTGCAATATCCTTCCCCCAGGAGTGGGGAGGGAATGGGGATTTTGCAGTATCCTTCCCCTGGAATGGGGTGGGAATGGAGATTTGGCAATATCCTTCCTCTGCCATGCCCACCAAGCCATGCCCACCAAGCTACACCACGCCCACCAAGCCACGCCCACAGAACCGGTAGTAAAAATAATTGAATTTCACCACTGCTTCACTATCTATTCTCACTTTCCCCCCACCTTTTTTTTTTTTAATTTGATTTATATGCCACCCTTCTCCGGAGACGCAGGGCGGCTTACAATGCGTTAAGCAATAGCCTTCATACTTTTGTATATTTATACAAAGTCAGCTTATTGCCCCCACAAACTGGGTCCTCATTTAACCTACCTTAGAAAGGATGGAAGGCTGAGTCAACCTTGAGCCTGGTAAGATTCGAACCTGCAGTAATTGCAGGCAGTTGAATGTTAATAACAGGGTGCTTTAGACCACTGTACTACCAAGGCAGCTTAAGAATGTGGCAAGCTTGGAAACCCCCCCCCCCCTTTATTAGTAAAGACAAAAAAAAGGAATAAATGAGTATAATAGAAAGCTAAATAAAATGGCTACATATATGTCAAATTCGGGCTCGACAGGGTTACCTTTCTCCTCCTCCTCCTCCTCTTCCTCCCAGCCATTCCTCCTTATGCTCTTCAAACTTGCACACAATAGCAGGGATTGTACAACAGGAGCGCGAGAGACACCGGTCTCGTTGTGAAAGGCTCTCTGTTTCTCTTCCTTTACTTGCCCAATCATATTTTCAAATGTTGGCACGGACGTGGGATCCAAGACACCAAAAAAGAATTGTACAATGGCACGAAGACAGCATTGTTTCTTTTCACTCGTGGCCAGCTGCTTGTCTTCTTCTCTCTCTCTCTCCCTGTCCTCTCTCTCTTATTATTATTATAATTTGACAGATGGGTTATTAATTTTTTTTAAAAAAAAGTTTCCCGTTGCTCTCTCGGAGCTGTGATTAACATCCAGATTTAAACGCTACCACTGCCATCACCGCCTCCCCCCCCCCCCAAAAAAAAAAAAAGATCAGGGAAAGAATTTAGGCGTTCACGTTATTTCAATAGCTGCTTGACAAAAGGCTCCTTGCTTTGAGCACGCAGATTTTTTTTTTTTTACCAGCGCAGAAGATGAAAAACAAAAAAAAGGACTCTCATCCAATTTGGATTTCGGCTTTCCTTTCTCTTTCCTCCCTTTAAGGTTGGAAAGAAAAGGAAAGGAGCGTTCTTCGCGCAGATGTTCAGAGACAATCGGAGAAAAGGGGATGCGAGAAAGTTCAAAAATAGGATAAAGAAGACATCCAACCTTGCCTGTTGTTAGCAGAAGTTCTCTGAAAACTTAAGCCTGAAACAGATGGAAGAAGAAGGAACTTTTCTCTTTTCCAATCCAGGTGGCGTTAAAGTTATGGATCGGTGGCTGAATTACAATGAAAGACAAATAACATTTTTCTATTGTAGGTGTAGGCTGGCATTGCTGAAGATGTAAGGATATGTTCTAGCCATAAAAACGTATGAAGAACAATCGCAGGAATTGTGTATGTCTAGTCTGTTGAAAAGAAGGACTAGGGGAGACATGATAGCAGTCTTTCAATATCTCAGGGGTTGCCACAAAGAAGAGGGAGTCAAACTATTCTCCAAAGCACCTGAAGGTAGGAGAAGAAGCAACGGGTGGGAAGTAATCAAGGAGAGAAGCAACTTAGAACTAAGGAGAAATTTCCTGACAGTGAGGACAATTCATCAGTGGAACTACTTGCCTCCAGAAATTGTGAATGCTCCAACACTGGAGGTTTTTAAGAAGATGTTGGATAACCATTTGTCTGAAGTGGTGGAAGGTTTCCTGCCTAAGCAGGGGGTTGGACTAGAAGACCTCCAAGGTCCCTTCCAACTCTGTTATTCTGTTATTACAAATATATAAAGTTTGGAAAGTAGGGTAAGTTTCATTAATCAGGATTAATGCCAGGACCCAAAAATGGGTTAAGTTACAAAATATTGGAATCCCAACAAGCAAACTTTAAGCCCTCATTTACTTTATTTATTATCACATTTCTACACTACTCATCTCACGTAAGTGACTCTGGATGGCTTACAATAAGAATAATTAGCAACGAATTCATTAGGGTACATCTCTGGGAATTATTTTAACTTTATCTCGTTGATAGTTTCACAGAAGCATTATCAGCTCTTTAGCCGGATATGAGCGATATGACCAACTGCTTTTCACCTGCCAAGATTGGAAATCTTTACTTTTGTTTTTCAGACTTCAAGGATGATAGATAGATAGATGATAGATAGATAGACAGACAGACAGACAGACAGACAGACAGACAAAGATAGATAAAGATAGATAGATAGAAATAAAGATAGATAGATAGATGATAGATAGATAGATAGATAGATAGATAGATAGATAGATAGATAGATAGATAGATAGATAGATAGATAGATGTAGATGGATAGATGGATAGAGAGAGAGAGAGAGAGGTAGATAGAGATAGAGAGAGAGAGATAAAGATAAAGATAGAGAGAGACAGATAAAGAGAGAGATGTAAATGGATAGATGGAGAGAGAGAGAGAGAGAGAGATAAAGATATAGATATAGATGGATAGAGATAGATAGATAGATAAATATAGATAGAGATGGATAGATAGAGATAGAGATAGAGAGGTAGATAGATAGACATAGATAGAGATAGATAGATAGATAGATAGATAGATAGATAGATAGATAGATAGATAGATAGATAGATAGATAGATAGATAGATAGATAGATAGATAGATAGATAGAGATATACAGATATATAGAGATATATAAAATTGGTTAATAGCAACATTCAAAGACTGCTAAAGTACCTTTCCTTCCTGAATGTCAGGGGCTTCAGAGATTATCGTTTTTTTAAAACTTTGCTTGTTAAACATACCAATTAATTGCATTGCTGCAGTGATGTTAAACATAAAAGAGAATTAATCGCCAGTTTTAGAGAAAAAGGAGTGGAACAGGCAGTTTGCACGTTTGACATATATTAACCAGTTAACTCTCTCTTGCTATATTCAGCAAAGTTAGCTTCAAAATAAACTCCAGGTGCTCTTATTAAAAAAAAAAAAAAAAGACGGTGAACTAAAGCCAATGTATCAAAGATGGATCTTCCAATACGGATAGTCCTCAACTTATGACCACAATTGAGCTCATAATTTCTATCACTAAGTGAGACAGTTGTTAAGTAAGTTTTGCCCCATTTTACAACCTTCCTTGTGAGTCCGTTGCCAAGCGTCTGAATTTTGATCACATGATCTATGGGGAGGCTGCAATGGTCATAAAACAGTCATATGGACTGAAAAAACAGTCATAAATCACTTTTTTCAGTGTCGTCATAATTTCAAACGGCTACTAAATGAACTGTTGTAAGTAAAGGACTGTATCTTGTATGGGATTGAAGCAAACATTCCCTAGTATTGCCACATCCATTACCCACTCTCTTAAATTTGGGAATGGATCAGGGATGAAATCTCATGGCTCAGGCCGGATCGCTCGATCCGGTAGTGATGACAGTGGGTGGTTTGGAGAACCGGGAGCAAAAATCCCTGCCCCCCCCACATGCCCAGCTGAGCTGCGCGATCATCAGAGGCTTTTTTTAAAAAAAATTAAAAACATTTTTTCTACAACCTCTTCGGCCGAAAAAATGCTTTTAAAAGATTTTTTAAAAAGCCTCTGATGATCACACGACTCAGCTGGGATTATCAGCTGGGATCGGCTGAAGATGTTGTAGAAAAAATGCTTTTAAAAGCCTCTGATGATCCCAGCTGAGTTGCCTGATCGTCAGAGGCTTTTTTTTTTCTTTTAAAAACATTTTTAAACATCGGCCGAAGAGGTTGTAGAAAAAATGCTTTTAAAAGCCTCTGATGATCCCAGCTGAGTTGCCTGATCGTCAGAGGCTTTTTTTTTCTTTTAAAAACATTTTTAAACATCGGCCGAAGAGGTTGTAGAAAAAATGCTTTTAAAAGCCTCTGACGATCCCAGCTGAGTTGCCTGAGGTGATCAATCAGGCAACTCAGCTGGGATCGTCAGAGGCTTTTGAAAGAAAAAAAAAGCCTCTGACGATCAGGCAACTCAGCTGGGATCGTCAGAGGCTTTTAAAAGCATTTTTTTCTACAATCTCTTCGGCTGAGAAAAAATGGTTTTAAAACTAAAACAAAAAAATTGGCCACACCCACCCAATCACATTACCCCACCCCACACCAAGCCACACCCACAGAACCAGTAATAACGAATTTTACATTTCATCACTGGAATGGACGCTCAGGAAAAGTTTTTCTTCATCTACCTTCCGGCTACAAATACTCCTGATTTTTCAGGTTTTCAACCTTTCACACTGACCTTCTGAAAGTGCCTTAATTTAGAAATAAAGCTAACCCATTATTCTTATCTCCCGAGTTGAACTAAAAGCTTTTGTCCACCTCTGTAATTTACTGAAAAGACTATGTTTTAGAACTATACCAAAAGGTTCTCATTACACTCAGATATTCGTGAGTTAAAGAGCTCTTGATTCCCCACCCCCTCTCCACTTCAAAAGCATTAAGAGTCTATAATGACAACGTCTGGAAGGCGGATGAAGGTGGATATTTCCAACCTCCCTACTGACCGCTTTTGATCTTCTGTAACCTCATGGTGGGTCGACAGTTTCATTTAACTTCCTCCGGCGTGAGTTTTACTTGAGGAGGTCTACTGCTATGTTTAATTAAGAGGGACAAGGTGAGAACATCAACAGAACCTGAGCTTTATCAACTCATGGACACATACGGATATCCTCGTCACGACACACCCTGAATCGGATGGAGGTAGGGAGAGGTGGGATTCAGCCGGTTCGGAGAACCGGATGTTAATTTTAATCTGGTTCCCCGAACCGTTCATCGCAAGGACTGGCTGACCGCGCCGACCCCACCCTACCCCTCCCAAAGTCTACACACAGCCTGTTTTGGATGCCAGGTAAGTGCAAGGGCCGCGCAGAGGCTCTGGGAGGGCGAAAAACGAGCCTACTGAAAGTTCCGGAAGTCCAGAAACGTCCCCGTTTTCAGGCTCCGGACGGCCTCCGGAGCCTGGGGAAGACTGTTTTCTGGTGTAGGGTTTCTAAGCAGAGGGTTGGACTAGAAGACCTCCAAGGTCCCTTCCAACTCTGTTATTCTAGGTAGCCTTACCTTAAAGTAGAATTTATTTTTTATTTATTTTTTATTTATTTTATTTGATTTGTATACCGCCCTATTCCCGAAGGACTCAGGGCAGTGAACAGGCACAAGATAAAACACACAGAATACAACAATTTAAGAGCAGAAGTAAAACCGAATTAAATCAATTTAGCCCAAGACAAATTTAAAACCCCAGGTTAAGAACAAATTAAAATTTACATTAAAATTTACATTGAAAAGAGAATGGGAGAGGTTAGGCCAGACCAGCCTGGTGAAATAAAAAGGTCTTGAGAGCTCCTAATCTTCTTTTCTGCCTGGCTGATCTATGAGGCTTGAGACCTATAGACATGTCCCCACACATGGACACGTGTGTTTTTTTATGTACATATGTATATCTATATCTACAACTCTATCCTGATTGTTGGCAGGTCATATCTCCTGAAACCTCTTAAGAACTCATGTTGATGTATGCAAAAATGCAAAGTCACATCCACGCAATGCTGTTCTTCATTTAAGGATACCATTATCCGTTAATGATACCTTTAGCTTTACCTGGGATTTAGCCAGGTTGAATGTTTCACTCCTCCTAACCTCATTTTTTTCCCCTACAAAGCTCTGGATATCAAACTTCATATGATGTTAATTGTGTAGATCGGGGTGTCCGACCTTGGCAACTTTTAAGACCTGTGGACTTCAACTCCCAGAATTCCCAGTCAGCCATGGGATTCTAGGAGTTGAATTCTGGGAGTTGAAGTCCATAGGTTTCAAAATCGCCAAGTTTGGATACCCCTTCTGTAATGTTAATAGGAGAGACAAGAAGAGCAAACAACAATAGATCTAGAATAGTTGAGGCAGTAGAAGGTCAAGAAACTACTCGACTACAGAGCTCTCAAAGACCAGTTCATCGGTCCAAACTTGACTCCGACCATTGGCTCCTCACAGCTTGCGCAACAGATTAAAGCATGACCCATTGTTTACCTGCTACACATTGGGTTCGCCAACCATGCTGCGTCTCAACCCAACCCAACGATATTATCACTTGATGCAGTGGAACAACTGGACCGCACGCAGAGAGAAATCATGGTTTCCTGCTGCTATCTGACTGTTAAAACACGTTTTTTCCCTCCTTCCTAAATTGAGTTCAGCTGACCAATTTTAGCTGAAGTTATTTTCTTCAACTGCTTTTTAAGAGAATCACAGTTCTGTCTGAAAGGAGAGAAAAGACATTGAAGATGGCTGTGTTTGCCAATACAGATGGGCCATTAAGTTAGAAGGTTTTAATCTTAGTGGTTTATTTTAATCTGCTGAAGAGATGAGAAGAGCAGGTGCGATGCTTCCAGACACATGATGTGAGCAGGCCCACGTTACTCAAGGGTCTTCTCTACCAACCGTCAACCCAACTAGCAAGACTGATTAAACCCTTTAGACAAGCGAGCAAGAAGATCCAAGAAGCCAGAATGATAATGATTAAAGATAGGAAGGCATAATCAAAAAAAATTTAAACAAATGCAATTAATAAAAAATTGGAAGGATGGATGAATGGCCCTTAGGTTGGCATTGACTCTTAATGACCATTTAGATAAATTTGCTCCATATGAATCTTTTACATTGTCTATCCAAATCATTTTATTCCAAGACAATGCTTAGAAAATTGCATCTGGTTTTAGTTGCCACAATATAAAAAAGAATATGGAGACTCTAGAAAGAGTGCAGAGAAGAACAACCAAGAGGATTAAGGGACTGGAGGCTAAAACATATGAAGAACGGTTGCAGGAACTGGGTATGTCTAGTCTGATGAAAAGAAGGACCAGGGGAGACATGATAGCAGTCTTCCAATATCTCAGGGGCTGCCACAAAGAAGAGGAAGTCAAGCTATTCTCCAAAGCACCTGAGGGCAGGACAAGAAGCAAGGGATGGAAACTAATCAAGGAGAGAAGCAACTTGGAACTCTCTGCTGTGCATGCGTGGGGAGGCGGGGCGCATGAAGGGATGCGCACACATGTTGGGATTGCGTGCGCATTTGCAGGGGCAGGTACATGCATGGGGATGCACGGGGATGCACACACATCCATGAGAGACGTGCATGTTTGCGCAAGAGATTGTGAGCACACGTGGGAGATGCGCATGGATTGGGGCGCATGCGTGGGGGGGCACTCACATTGCATTTTGGGGGTGCACATGCACTTTGGGCACTCGGTGCCAAAAAGGTTAGCCATCACTGGTATAGAGTTTCCTTCTTGAGAGGAGTTTGGACTAGAAGACTTCCAATGTCCCTTCCAACTCTGTTATTCTATTATTCCGTCTTCTCCATTCAATGTAGCCTTTGGGACACAATTTTTTCCCGTTCTTCTCACAAAGAAGATGACTGAGGATGAGTCAGCAGAGTTATTGCCCTTTAAGAAGCTGTCTATATAAGGGAGGTCATTAGAGGGCGTCTCTCTCTCTCTCTCTCTCTCTCTCTCTCTCTCTCTCTCTCTCTCTCTCTCTCTCTCTCTCTCTCTCTCTCTCCTCATGTATCTGCATTGTAGTTCTCCGTGTAGAGGTGACCAGCCAGAGGTGGTATTTGCCGGTTCTCCGAACTACTCAAAATTTCCGCTACCGGTTCTCCAGAACCTGTCAGAACCTGCTGGATTTCACCTCTGCTGTGATACAAAAACTGGATAAGCAGGTCCCCTAAGGAATGCCATGAAGACTTCCATGGCAATTTAAGATCGATCCAAATTTCTAAAGATCAGAATTAATTTCTGAGTAAGCAGATTTATTTATTCATTTTATTTTATCTCGAATTTATATACCGCACCTTCTCCCGAGGGACTCAGGGCGGTGTACAGCCAGATAAAAACATAGAATATAAACATTAAAAAACAATTAAAAGGATATATATTAATTTGGCCCCAGTTTAAGATAACAAACCAATTAAAAATTAAAAAAATATTTAAAAATATGTTAAGCCAGCCTGGCTTGCTGAAAAAAGAAAGTTTTAAGGGCACGGCAGAAGGCACCGAGGTCTTGGATTCTCCTTATCTCTGGGGGCAGCTGATTCCAGAGAGTAGGTGCCCCCACAGAGAAGGCCCTCCCCCTGGGGGTCACTGGCCTACATTGTTTGGGTGATAGCACCCCGAGGAGGCCCTCTCTGTGGGAACGCACAGGTCGGTGGGAGGTCGTCGGTAGCAGCAGGCGGTCTCGAAGATAACTAGGCCCTATGCCATGGAGCACTTTAAAGGTGGTAACCAACACCTTGAAGCGCACCCGGAAGACCACTGGGAGCCAGTGCAGCTCACGCAGGAGTGGTGTTATGTGGGAGCGCCAAGCGGCTCCCGTAATTTCCCGCGCGGACACATACTACCTCCTTGGGAGCAACTCCCATTTAACTCATTGCATCCACAGAGATGGGTTGCAAGTAGTTTAAGGCCTACCGTTGAATTCCAATGGTTAAGTTAACATAGCATCGGGTGCTGTTGTGAACTTAAACACAATACTCGCAAAAGCATTCATCGCCTCTTTTGTGTTCCTTTGTGGGCCACCACCGAAGAAGTCAATCTATAGAATATGCCATTTAACTAAATTAAATTCTACTTAGCATCTGGGATTCCTGTCAAACAATTGCCTTTATAGTTCGAAACAGCCAAACATCAGGGGCAGTAATAGACACATAAAGATTTTAATAGGTAAATAAATTAGAAGCTCGCATTTCACCAAAAACATGGTTTCGACAGAGCCATTAGTAATTAGGTGTCTGACTTTAATGAACAAAATTTTGCAATCGTTAAGATTCTCAAGGAAGACATTTATACCATCAGTAATGTTTATTTACTCTCAAATGCGTTAACTCTGCATCGTGGTTAGGTCCTTATCTTCGTTTATTGCGCAATGTAAATCTTCAAGCGGTAGGAAAATTTGCACCCACATTATAAAGCGATTACTGTGTTTCCTAATTTCTCTTTAAATAGAAGAACTTAGTCAGGAAACAATTCCAATTGGGTGACATCAACCTTTTCTCCATCCTTCCTTTACAATATTATACATCATTAATTCCCAGATCGGAAAACTTTAGGCAAGAAGATCAAATTAGAATTCAAAGGAAGAATTCGAGTTGAAATGAAGGCCTTTCCATAACTCCAAGAATTTACGATACTTGTCATCTGCCAAATAATCAATGGTGAAAGGTAAAATTTGTTACTACCGGTTCTGTGGGCGTGGCTTGGTGGCTTACAACCTCAGCTGAAGAAGTTGTAAAAAAAAATGCTTTTAAAAGCCTCTGACGATCAGGCAACTCAGCTGGGATCGTCAGAGGCTTTTAAAGGCATTTTTTTCCTATAACCTCTTCAGCTGAAGAAGTTGTAGAAAAAATTATTTTAAAAGCCTCTGACGATCCCAGCTGAGTTGCCTGATCGTCAGAGGCTTTTAAAAGCATTTTTTTTACTTTTAAAAGTATTTTTTTGGCCGAAGAGGTTGTAGAAAAAATGTTTTTAAAAATTAAAAGAAAAGCCTCTGATGATCGCGTGGCTCAGCTGGGCATGGGGGGAGGGGGCAGGGATTTTTGCTACCGGTTCTCCGAACCATCCACCGCCATCGGTACCGGATCGAGCGATCCGGTCCAAACCGGGAGCATTTCACCCCTGCAAATAACCACCATCCTTTGGCTGGATTGCAAAATTATTTTTTAAAAAAATAAAAAAGCAGAGTAGCAATAAAAGCAATGAATAACGTACGTTGCGGCTGTAATTTTTTGTTTTAATTTCATGGGGAAGGACACTAAATTTTAATAGTGAAACGAAAATGGAAATGGACCCCCCAAACCTATAATAATGTTTGGAACAAGAAGAATTGCTATCACTTGATGATGATATAACACAACGATATGGCACCAAACCTTACAGAAGATGAATTCTAAATTTAAAAGAAACCAGAAACAGCTGTTGGGTGGCATTGTTCTTTAAAATTATTTGCTTTGAAATATTTTGAGGGTTGGCTCCTGCATCCATTCTATCCGTTGAAAGTCTTGGATACTAATTGGATACCCGTGCTTCGCTACGAAACGATGTGATGAGTCTTGATAAATTGACAATTAAAACTTGGAAATTAATGAGTAGTTACGATCGGCCTCTCCTTCTCTCCTTCAGCCTTGCCCCACAGAAGCCTTCCCCACCCACCCACCCACCCACTCGGGCTCCAAGTCATGCTATTTAGGCACATTTTCAAGGCCGGGTACATGCACGGAAGGCACACCAACGAGCACATCACATGCACGGAAGGCCGGGAGCATGCGCGGACAGTGGGCGCCTGAAACAAGCGTACGCGTGGGGTGAACCAGTTGTAAAGGTACTGTATTTTTCGGAGTATAAGACGCACCGGAGTATAAGACGCACCTACCTTTTTTGGAGAGGAAAAGAAAAAAAAAGAAATCTCCCTCTGCCTCTGCCTCTGAGCAATTTTGCCTCCTTGCAGCAAACAGCCAACAGCCTGCTTTACTTTCATTTTCGTTTTCAGCATAGCTTGATTAGCACAAGGGGGAAAAAAAACCTGTCCCAGCAATTTACCTCCTTGCAGCAAGCAGCAGAGCCCTGCGCAAAACAGCTGAGAGCAAATCAGCTGAGAGTCGGGAAGCCAATCCAATCAACTTGTGCTAATTAGGATGTGCTGAAGCTGAAAGGAGCTGTTTTTTCTTGCTGTTTGCTTGCAAGGAAGTAACTGCTGCGAGGCAGAGGCCAAAGGGTGGGGGCCAGTGGGTGGGCGGGGCTACATTCGGTGTATAAGACACACCTAAATTTTCACCCCCTTTTAGCGGGGAAAAAGGTGCGTCTTATACGCCGAAAAATACGGTAAGTGAAACCCACTCCTGGGTCACTTCAACATCCTCAGTGAGGAACAAACTGGGGACAAACTCTACCATTTTAACAATTTTAATGCATTCATGTCCTCAGTTTTCTCTCTGTTCGCTCTTCAGGCTAATGAATTATCATGGAAAGATTCAGTCCATTGGCTCAATTAAGATTTCACAGCCTTCCAGCATTTGAAGACGTGGAGTTTAGTTCTTATGTGTGAGATATTTAAATAGTAGAATGCATAATAGCCGGATACATTTATCTGCTTTAATCTTTGCTAATTTCTTTTTCCTCACCATTAAAGTTGCCACAGATTTCTTCCCCCCAAAAGGAATATTTTGAGTGAACAGTGGGAGAGCTTCTAAAGCCAGATTATGAATAAAAATTAGAACATAGGAAACGGAGGGGCTGCGATGAATCAAGTTCATTTGTACCAGCTTTGCAATCTTACCAACCATGTTTTCTTTTGACCCCTATTTATAAATTCAATCAGGGCCATGTGAATATGCGCAGGCAATTGTTTGCATGCAAGAATTCCCCACATTATGCAAAAAAAGAGAGAGAGAAAGAAACCCAGTTTCTGCAAGTATTTTATTTATGAGAAATAAATTCATGGGAAAAATATGCCTCTTTCTCAGATAGTTTCTTTGACTCCATTTTCTCTGTATATATTATCTCCCTATTATATACCATTTTTGTGATTATTTTTTTAAACTGCTGCAAAATTCTGGAAAGCACAGCTATCAGCACCTTCAGTGACTAAAAATATTTTTTCCCCCCAATGACGAAAACTTACATTCCCCAGCCCATCCATCTTTGGAAGGAAAAAAAAAACTGCCTTACATCCATGAGTTATTTTTCCATCTGGTGTGGTAACTATTTGAGTAACTGCATTCCTCAAGGCTATAAAATAGATATAAAGGTAAAAGTATCCCCTGTCTACTCATTCTCAACTCTAGGGGGCAATATTGAGTCCATTTAAGCTCACGCAGACTGCTTCAGGGACTCCATCCAGCCACCTCGTTCTCTGCCGTCCCCTTCTTCTTTTGCCCTCAATCGTTCCCAGCATTAGGCTCTTCTCCAGGGAGTCCTTCCTTCTCATTAGGTGGCCAAAGTATTTGAGTTTCCTCTTCAGGATCTGGCCTTCTAAGGAGCAGTCAGGGTTAATCTCCTCTAGGACTGACCGGTTGGATGGCCTTGCAGTCCAAGGGACTCGCAGGAGTCTTCTCCAGCACCAGAGTTCATAGGCCTCCATTCTTTGGCGCTCAGCCTTCCTTACGGTCCAACTTTCAAAGCCATCCGTTGCAACTGGGAAAACCATCGCCTTGACTAGACGCACTTTTGTTGGCAGGGTGATGTCTCTGCTTTTTAGAATGCTGTCTAGATTTGCCATGGCTTTCCTCCCCAGGAGCAAACATCTTTTAATTTCTTGGCTGCAGTCCCCATCTGCGGTGATCTTGGAGCCCAGGAAAATAAAATCTGTCACTACCTCCATTTCTTCCTCCATTTCTTCACTGTTACTATGTATATGTAAATTGGCCCAGACAATACACTGTTTATTAAGCAAATGTGTATGTTAAAGAAAAATGCATAAATTATGTGTGTGTGTAGCTCTTGGGGTGAAAAACACACCTGGCACCAACTCAGAAGTTGTGTTCCTTTGCTTGGATGCAACTAGACTAAGACAAATAGCTGAGCTGATTTCCTATGGAATATTTTAAACAACAGCCTCCCTTATATTCTTTGGAAGACCAAAACAGCAATATGCATTTAAGAAACGTTTACTGCATATTCTAGAACCAAAAAGCTCTAAAAGAATGTTTTGCCCTCCTGATGAAAAAAAATCTTATGCACTCCCTAATAAACAAACAGGGATGCAGTGGCTCAGTGGCTAAGATACTGAGCTTGTTGATCAGAAAGGTCGGCAGTTCAGCGGTTCGAATCCCTAGTGCTGCGTAACGGGGTGAGTTCCCGTGACTTGTCCCAGCTTCTGCCAACCTAGCAGTTTGAAAGCAGGTAAAAAATGCAAGGAGAAAAATAGGGACCACCTTTGGTGGGAGGTTAACAGCGTTCCGTGCGCCTTTGGCGTTGAGTCATGCCGGCCACATGACCACGGAGACGTCTTCGGACAGCGCTGGCTCTTCGGCTTCGAAACGGAGATGAGCACCGCCCCCCTAGAGTCAGGAACGATTAGCACATATGTGTGAGGGGAACTTTTACCTTTAATAAACAAACAAACATTGGCTTGTTCCACCTGCCACACTAAGCCACAAACTAATCACAATTTGGCTTAGCATCCTGAGCCACAGCTTGTGTCTATTTCTTGTGGTTTCCTACACAAACTTTGCTCCAGGGAGTTCTTTCTTCTTAATTTGACTTGCCTGCCAAATCAATGCCCGGATTTCATACTTAATAGCTTGGCATCTTTGCTGTTTTGGCATTTGTTTCTTTTTTTCTTTCTTTTGTCCTCCCTTGGGTAGGATATGGAGCTCCTCCGGAAAAGATCTAACAGGAGGAAGATGCCATAATGCCCATTACTCTTTCTAGACTCCAGAGTCCCCTTTGCACTTTGCAAGAGAGCCAGTTGGTCACACCGCGGGAAACCCAACAAAGAGACAGGACCAGATGGAGGAAAAAAATGGAACAGGAAACCTTAGCAGAAAAGTTGTGAAACTTGGATGCTGACCAAAAGGTTCAAAGAAGACTTTCCATGGAGAATTTTGGACTGGTTGACGTGTCCATGGTGTATCTACATCACTAGAAGAACCAATGAGAAAAGAAGATGGACATCTCAGCCGGGAAGATTGCACAGGAACATCTTAGACAGGCTTTTTAAAATTTATTTATTGACTTCGTTCAGGGACACACCATTTTTCCTGGGGTAAGGTATACATTTGGACTTTTGAGGGCTTTTGAGAACTTTTGAGGGTGCTTCCAAAAATGGATTTCCCTGGGAGATGGATCTAGTCACAACAGGCTCATTTAACAGAAGATGACCTACCCCTTAAAAGTCCATTCTAGTTGGATGTTTGGAGCACCCTATCCCATCCTGAAAAAAGGACGTGGTGGCTCAGAGGCTAAGACGCTGAGCTTGTCGATCGAAAGGTTGGCAGTTCAACGGTTCAAATCCCAAGCACCGCATATTAAGCTTCACTCCATCACTGGTACTTTAGCCCAACAGTAACTGAAGTCTGGACAATGGTCAAAGACCAGCAGGAAAAGGACTAAGCAATAATAAAGCAAAGAAGTTCAAGTTTGGGTAAAAGAGAGAGAGAAAAAAAAGAACTAAAACTGTTTTTTATACCAATAGCATTTCCTAAACCTCTTCATCTCTTTCTAATCTTGCAAACAGAGTCGTCCAATGACTGGTTTAAGACCCTGAATATTCATATTCCTGTTTAATCGCCTGTGCCAATTACGTTTAGGAGATTAAGTACAGTAGAAAAATCTAGACAACCTTGTTTAATGCCATTATTTATTGGAATAACTTTCTTCTGCCTGCACATGTGCTAATTACTGCTTGTGCGGGATGGAAAATGACTGAGTTGAGAAATAAAATTACATCCAAAATGTAAACACATCGCAGCTCGGTCTCTGTAAAGAAGATAACCAAATTTAAAACTATAAGCAACTGTTTGACGTTACGTGCATTATTCTACATATATATTTTTTTTTAAAAAAAATTAAACATTTTTAAAAACAAAAAGAAAGCTTTAACACTTTTTCTGTTTCAACAGTTTCGCATCAGTCAAGAATTTCATACTTATACATTTTTTCCTTCCTTATTTCAAGAGAAATTAATATCCAGAATTATGGAATGCGCTGAGATGGATAGACTCACCAAGGAGATCCAAGGAAAGGAAGAATCTGAATATTATCTGGTCTGGCAAAAGTGGTATAAATGGTTAGAGGGAAGTGAAAAAAAAGAGAAGAAGAAAGAAAGAAAAATTAAATGAAAGAAAAGATATCAATAGAGTAAAATAAATTTTTACATCAAATGAAATTTAAGAAAGAGACACCAGATATCAATAAAATAATATCATTATATAAGGTGAGAGAAATAATGTATACTGAAGAATATAGGATATTGATATTGTAACAATTCAGATATTATAGGTAGATGTCATTAAGATGATGCTTGTTGTAAATTGTTTTACTTGCATTTATAAATGTATTATATTTTATTTATTTATTTATTTATTTTATTTTTATTTGATTTATATGCCGCCCTTCTCCGGAGACTCAGGGCGGCTTACAGTGCGTTAAGCAATAGCCTTCATACTTTTGTATATTTATACAAAGTCAGCTTATTGCCCCCACAAACTGGGTCCTCATTTAACCTACCTTAGAAAGGATGGAAGGCTAAGTCAACCTTGAGCCTGGTAAGATTCGAACCTGCAGAAATTGCAGGCAGCTGTGTTAATTACAGGGTGCATTAAACCACTGTACTACCAAGGCTTCTTGGTTTATGGTTTCTTAAATTAATAAAAGTTTAAAAATTAAAAAAAAAACAGAAGACCTCCAACTCTATTATTCTATGTTCTATTCTATGTTCTATGTTCTAAGTCACATTCTTCCAATTATGCCCATCGGATCCATTCACATAAAAATATGAAGCAAACAAAATTCGCCCGGCTTCCCTCTTTAAGGTAGTTGGCATATAAATAACATCAGCCAATATTTAAAGAGCAGTTAAGTAGCCGGTGCTACTTCAGTAATTTGAATGGATTTTTTTTTAATAGACTCCAGCATCATGATTAAATAGTTAAGTGGCTCTGATGCCTACATCCCCAGTGGTGTTTTCAGCATTTCATTGATATGTGCCAGGGCATTCAATGGTTTGCTGCCTTAATCAATAGTTCAGGCACTCAGGGAAAGGTCCCGAGTGAGAAACCCATGCATGTAAAAAAAAACAGAAGAAGAATGGGGGGAGGGAGGGAATTGAGAGGACCGCGTGCTAATTCAGTTCCATGGTTGAGTTCAGCCCAAGAGAACGGCCAATTTTCCATCCTGGGAATTCCACCAACGACTTCCCCTGGAGTGGGGTGGAAATGGGGATTTTGCAATATCCTTCCTGACATACTCAAAATTCCAGAGACGCTGCAACAGAGCTCTAGTTAACATTTCATTCAGAAAGTATCGACAGTCAAATATTGTTGTGACCTAGGCTTCCTGAGTCATTAAAACACATGAGTAATCCCAAAAACCTCTTTTATTGCAACAGCTGTGAATTACGTTCATTCACAGCTGAGTCCCAATTAGTTGCAAAAAGTCCTTCGGGAGAAGTCCTTCGGGATAATCGCTAACCTTTATCTCCCTTGACAATCTGCCAAAGACCTACTTGGCAAAGCCACACGGAGTCCAGAATCAAACAGAGATGCCGACTGGGAACAGAATTAACAACGTTGCTTTCCTGCAAAGTACTCATGTGCCCTTGCTCCTCTTTTAAGCCTTCTGGGAGGGGCCAATCATCTCCAGGCCTTACTCCCGAGTCGTCCCTTTTGTTTTAACAGTTTGTGATCTGCACATGCGCGCACTAAGAACAGGCTCCTCCTGTTCCTCTGCCTCTCTGCTGTCTGACTCTGGAAGTTCCGGTGTCCGCGCATCACTCCCAGATGGCCCTGGCCCCATCTCTGCCTCCAACGCAGAGCCCTCGTCTGAGCCTTCCCCAGACTCCAGGACTGGCCCACGTTCCTCCCCAGCCTCCTCACTGTCCGACTCCGCTGCCAGCTCCGCAGGCTGCTGATGGACCACAACAAATATCTTTATCGGTCCTAAAGTATCAGAATGCAACTTACTCTTGATATTAAACAATAAGAACATGGTGAGTAACTGTCTCTTTCTAGCTTTCCAAAGAAGAACCTTTCCTAGCCTTACCAGGAGACGGGCAAGAATAAAACTCAGACTCAAAAAAAAAACATAAAGAAATATTTCTGCCTCGAAGGAAAATAACTTCTTTGAAGAGAAAGAAATCCTCCACTTGGGGAAAATGGGGACCAGAAAGAAACCTACATCGGAACATTGCGAGTGTGTGTTGTGCATGCAAAGTGTTTTTGAGGATGTTCAGGAAATGTCCATGGCAAAATCTTGCAAGTTTTTTTTTTCTTTATAAATATTTTTTTCCAAAAAAAAAAGGGTGAAGGGTATTTAAAAAGAGAGAGAGAGAGAGAGAGAGTCAGTGTCAGCAAAATTCCAGAAGAACACGAAACTTTTTTGCTGATTAGATTATAAAAGCTTCACTTTCCTCGCAGTTCCCTGAGGTAATTAGCAAACAGACTAGTGATTTTTAAATATATCTTCTTCTTCTTTTTTTTTTTTTTTTTTTTGCCTGTCTGATAAAAGGGCATTCTCTAGGCTCCAAAGACTCAGCTCAGCTTGAAAAGCAAAGACTTGCAAGAGAGTCTCAAAAAGGCATTTGAAAGACTAGACTAGACTCATGTGAAATGAAATGGAGGGGAGAGAAGAGAGAGAGAGAGGAGATGGGATTGACACTGCGGAGAACCAGCCATCCTTTCTTTCAAATGTCATTCATATTTGGGAGTCAGATCCTATTTTATTTTATTTATTTGTCAAATACGTGTAAGATAACAGATATAAGTATAAACATGATGATGAATACAGGATAAGGATACGAATAAATGGGGACAGTAGGACAGGGACGGTAGGCACATTGGTACACTTATGCACGCTCCCTTACAGACCTCTTAGGAACGGGGTGAGGTCAGGGGTGAAATCCAGCAGGTTCTGACAGGTTCTGGAGAACCGGTAGCGGAAATTTTGAGTAGTTTGGAGAACCGGTAGCGGAAATTTTGAGTAGTTCGGAGAATTGGTACGCTGATAATACTCAACTGTACCTCTCCACCCCGGACCACCCCAATGATGCCCTTGACGTGATGTCCTGGTGCCTGGAGGCTGTGTGGATCTGGATGGGGAGAAACAAGCTCAGACTCAACCCCTCCAAGACCGAGTGGCTGTGGTTTCCGGCGTCCCGGTATAGCCAGCTGGTTCCAACGCTGACTATTGGGGGTGAGATCTTGGCCCGCTCAGAGAGGGCTCACAACTTGGGTGTCCTCCTGGATACGCGGCTGTCTCTAGAAGATCATGTAACCGCTGTGGCCAGGGGGGCTTTTTATGAGGTTCGTGTGATTCATCAGTTGCGTTCCTTTCTGGATCGGGACTTCTTGCGCATGGTCACTCATGCCCTCATCACTTCCTGTCTGGACTACTGTAATGGTCTCTACATGGGGCTCCCCTTGAAGAGCACTCAGAGGCTTCAACTGGTCCAGAATGCGGCCGCGCGGGTGATTATGAGAGCGACATGGCACACCCATGTAACACCTCTCCTTTGCGAGCTGCACTGGCTCCCGGTGGTCTTCCAGGTGCGATTCAAGGTGTTGGTTACCATCTTTAAAGCACTCCATGGCTTAGGACCTGGGTACTTACAAGATTGCCTTCTGCTACCAATAGCCTCCCACCGACCAATACGCTCCCACAGAGAAGGACTCCTCAGGGTGCCGTCGGTCAAACAATGTCGACTGGCGACCCCCAAGGGGAGAGCCTTCTCTGTGGGGGCACCTGCCCTCTGGAATGAATTGCCCCCAGAGATACGGATGATCCCTGATCTTCTCCAGCCTCCTCACTGTCCGACTCGAGCGCCAGCTGCACAGGCTGCTGGCGCAGCACCACACCAGCCTCCTCATTGTCGGAATCAGTTACAATCTGCACAGACCGCTGACGGGTCACAACACTTTGTTCTGTTTCTGAACATTCTCCAAGCATGTCATCGCACCGACAGGGTGGCTTAGGCTAATGACTTTTTTTTTATTGAAAATACACATTCCATCTTGTTCTAAATTTGAGGTCATTGTGTTCGCCTAGATAGCTTTCCTAATATTTAGATGAGAAAGACCAGGTAGGAAAAGCAGGAAGTGAAAATTGCCTGATGACCTCGCTGACCAACAGTTCTGTCGATTCCCCCACTTGGTCTCTGATTGAACAAACCATTCCTCTTTTAAATATTTCCACCTATTCATTGAAGTTGGGTGAGGAGCAGAGCTAATAAGAAATGACAGCTGAAATCACTACGTTTCAAGACCTGACAGCACTCTTTTTTTTCTAATTTAACTAGGCTCGCGGATTGATGGGACCATCCACCCCTGCGAGCAGATAAAAGTGGCGAAGCTGGGGTTCAACTTACGTTTATCTTTCATTGATCTGTAGATTCCTTTTCTTTTTCTTTTTTAAAGAAAAAAGAAAGAATGATGGACAAACGGAGAAAAGGTAAGAAGAAGGAAAGATCTCACAGCTGCTTCACGATCAAAGGGCTGATATTATTCAGTGGAAGCTGCGCAGATGTTTTAAACACAATAGAGACTAAAATAAAGATTTCCATTCAACCTTATTTGGTTCAAAATGTCATATTCTTTTTGGTCTTCTTGAGGTGTTGTGGCCCATCAGCAGCCTGTGCAGCTAGTAGGTGATTCCGACAGCGAGGAGGCTGGTGTGGTGCTGTGCCAGCAGCCTGTGCAGTTGGCACTCAACTCGGACAATGAGGAGGCTGGAGAAGATGTGGTGCCAGAGGTGGGGATTCAGCCAGGGCCTTCAGAACCTCCAGAAGCTCCCATAAGTGAAGAGGAAGAAGAGGAGGAGCCTCTTCTCGATGCACGGGCGCGCAGAGCTGCCAAAAGGCAGGAGTGGCTCCTCAGGAGGAGGTCTCCTTGAGAGTAAGGCTTGGGGCTAATTGGCCACTCTCTTAGCCTATTTAAGGAGGAATGCCGACTGAAGCAAGTTGTAGGGAACAACTTTAGTTCACATCCCTTCGCATCTTGATTCCAGAAAACGTTTTTTGGCCACTCCCTTAGCCTATTAAAAGAGGAACGCCGACTGAAGCAATTTGTCAGGAACAACTTTAGTTCATTCTCCTTCGTGTCTGGATTCTCTGCAAAATTGCTTCTGGGCTTTCTGCCAACTTTAGTAAGATTGTGATTACTTTATCTTTGGTTTCTTGTAGGCTGTTAAGAAAGTTTATTAACAGCCTTTGTTTTGAAAAAGACTGAGTTATTTTAGTAAATTTAAGTTTGTGTGTGCTGTGTTCTTTGGGGTCCGTAGTTGGGGCAGAACAATATCTCAGGGGCTGCCACAAAGAAGAGGGAGTCAAACTATTCTCCAAAGCACCTGAGGGGTAGGACAAGAAGCAACAGGTGGAAACTCATCAAGGAGAGAAGCAACCTAGAAGTCTTCAGAAAGTCTTGCTTGAAAACGGTCCCCCTTTCATCTTGAACTTGATCACTTCGGATGTTTACCCATACTGCAAAATGACATGGAATGACCCCCCCTGAAGGGAGTAAAGCGGAGACAAAGAACAGAAATGAATGCTTGCCCTATTGAGCAGGGACATAAAAGGGATTTCTGATCCATAAAGCTGAACTATTAAACAAACACGACTGCAAATGATTAGAGAGCCTCCCCATCAAAAGCTTCTCTCGTGGCTGCATCAAGAGGGCTTTCTTATCTGCCAGCACAGCAGACGTTTTGACGGGTGGGCTAATAATACGTTTCCCCTTTCAGCTACCATATCTGAAGGGTTTTTTTTTTTCTCTTTGAACTTCAACCCCTTATTCAGGTGACTCAGTCCACCGAGCTGGTCCTGCTGTGGAACTGGGCTGATGAAGGATAGCAAACGACAGAAAGCGAAGATGTGATTTAAACCACCTTTGTTTCAGAAGCTTTCATTCTCATCCATGGGTTTTGTTAAGATATGGTTTGGGCCTAACAAGTTGTCCAGGCAATATATGTGTTCTGTGACTTTAATATGAATATGTATTGTGTGACTTTAAAGTTTTCCTGCTGATTCATTGTAATGCTGAGTCATGCTGTAATTAGTTGTGAACGTATTTAAGAAAGATACTGTAACGTATTCAGCTGATGATAAGCTACCATAGTGTGTGGAGTTGCTATCATTGTGCTATCATCAGTTGGATGGATCTGCTACCATCGTGGTTTGTGAACCAGAGTGCGTTTGTTATTCTAACCAACTACTGTTTGTGTGGTAAGAAGAGATTTTGTATCACTGGACTGATTTAACTGGCAAAGACTTGGATTGATTTAAAGACTATGAGATTGTTTTTTCACTATAAAGTAAACTTTTGATAAACCAGTTTGCACATTTCTTATTCATTGTTCTCAGCAACGTTTCTCTGTTCTCTACACTCTGCTGGTTGGTAACACAACAATATCCTTAACAGGATTTTTTTCTATTTTTCCCCACACCTGAACTGAAAGTTCTAAAATAGGACAGAACTGATCTTTTCAAGGGAAAAAAGAAAAGTTGAGGAATATTCTCGTCGGGAATAGAGGAAATTCTCCAACGGTGTTGGGTGTCCTGCATTTTTTTTTTTTTGCATTTTTCACACTGAGAATCTCACACACACCCCACACCCACCTAGCTTCCCATTTTCTTCTGTCTGAGGCAGGGGTCAGCAACCTGCAGCTCTGGAGCCGCATGTGGCTCTTTCACCCCTCTGCTGTGGCTCCCAGCCTCGTTCCGCCATCACAACCGGTTCTCCGAACCACCTGCCACAATCGCAACTGGATCGCCCGATCCGGTCCGAACCGGTGAGCATTTCACCCCTGGAAATGACTAACAATTGTGGCAAACCCTGCTTAGTCAAACATTTGTGTATGTTGCATTATGTTTTCCTTTTATTTTTTTCCTCCCCCGTAAAAGCCTCGCTTATCCTCCTATTCCTGTTACATCAGAGAGGCTTCCTGGTTGCAGACTTTGAATCCCTTCCAACTTTTATTTCTGAGAACAATCAATACACGAGCTACATTGGTGATGGGAAGGCTCAGCGCCAGACACGCTGCAGCGAAGGGCCTAAAATGAGCAGCACCAAAAAAGCCCGCCAGTGCACGTCGTCCATCTAAGAGCTATTTAACGGCATTGAATCATTAATTAAAACAAAACACCATGTTAAAAAACATCGAAACGGAAGCCTGGAAAACTTTTTGGGCCTCGCTGGCCGGGGACCAAAACAGAAAGCAGGAACAGGTTTTTCCCAATTTAGCCAACTCGGCTGATAAAAAACTTCATTGTTTTGTTTGCTTCGTTTGATCAATTTAAAGGCTGCTTTGCACGTCGCCTTATTGAGGCAGTTGGTAAAACAAAAAAAAAGGCATTTAAAGAGAGGAGCAGAAGGCCCTGATTAAGTTTCAGACTAGGAGAGAATGATCCAGAGAGAGCTGCCACCGGTTTGAAAGTCTTCTTGGAATTAATGCTAGGAAGAAATACTCGCTTAAAAGGCTGTTGGAAGACAATATTTGGAGCTCAGGGGTTGAACTTCTGGGTCCTTGGTGCTCTCTGAACTGGGTGGTTTTCTTGCAGATGTTTCATTATCCAACCAGGTAATATCATCATTGCTAGAAGGGAGAGGTGGTTGTTTGAGAAGAAGACAGGAGAGGAGGAAGACGAGGAGGACGAGGAGGAGGAGGACGAGGAGGACTGTGGGATCCTTGGTGGTCTCCGATCTTGGTGGTTTTCTTGCAGATGTTTAATGACCAAACTAGGTAACATCATCAGCGCTAGAAGGGAATGGGGCTTGTGGAGAGGAGGAGGAGGAGGAGGAGGAGGAGGAGGAGGAGGAGGAGGAGGAGGAGGAGGAGGAGGAGGAGGAGGAGGAGGACAACTGTGGGTCCTTGGTGCTCTCTGAGCTTGGTTGGTTTCTTCCAGATGTTTCATTATCCAACCAGGTAATATCATCATTGCTAGAAAGGAGAGGTGGCTGTTTGAGAAGAAGACAGGAGAGGAGGAGGACGAGGAGGAAGAAGAAGACGAGGACAAGGACGATGAGGAGGACGAGGACTGTGGGGTCCTTAATGCTCTCTGATCTTGGTGGTTTTCTTGCAGATGTTTAATGACCCAACTAGGTAACATCATCAGTGCTAGAAAGGAGTGGGGTTTGTAGAGAGGAGGAGGAGGAGGAGGAGGAGGAGGAGGAGGAGGAGGAGGAGGAGGAGGAGGAGGAGGACAACTGTGAGGTCCTTGGTGCTCTCTGAGCTTGGTGGTTTTCGTGCAAACCTTTCATGACTCAACTAGGTAACATCATCAATGCTAGTTGGGAGTAGGCTTTGCTTTCCCTTCTAGCACCAATGAAGTTATCTAGTGAATAGCTTCCCTAAAATGGGTTCTTCTTGCTAGAAGAAAAACAACTGTTGTCGAGAAACATTTCCCCGCTTCACACACCTTTTGGTGGTGGTGGGAAACACTAACCCCCCCCCCCACACACACACACCCCTTCTCCACAGGGGGAAAACGAATTGGCAAGGAATGGCCACGACCCATCCAAAGACCTCGCGAAAAAGACATCCTCGAACAAGTAACCTTCGCGAAACGCCACCGGTAAATTAGATCGCCGTGTTTGGCTTTTTAGCACTTCTGCATAATTGACAGTCTGGTACTTCTCCGTTCTGAAATTAAACTCCAGCGAAGCATACCAGACGGTTCTAGATGACTCGCAAAAAACACACACAAAGCCGGCGGAGGGCCTGGCCTCCGACGCATTGCGTGTTTTTGTGTGTGTGTGTGTGTGTGTGGTTTTCCCTCCCTGCGGCAGATAATTGACTCCTGACCCCCGATACTGCTTTTATGGCTGCTGATTTAGCACCAGTTTATTCATCAACATCTGGTGGGCTCAAAATGATGTTTTATTTTATTAGCTCCCAAATGGGTGGCTAATGCAGCTTAATGGGGCAGGGACGGGCCGTTAACAGAATAGAATAACAGAGTAACCGAGTCAGAAGGGACCTTGGAGGTCTTCTAGTCCAACCCCCTGCTTAGGCAGGAAACCTTGCCTATTAAGAGCCTTGGTGGCGCAGCAGACTAAAGTGCTGTTAACTAGCACCAGCTGCCTGCAATTACTGCAAGTTCGAATCTCCGCAGGCTCAAGGTTGACTCAGCCTTCCATCCTTTCGAGGTAGGTAAAATGAGGACCCGGATTGTGGGGGCAATAAGCTGACTTTGTATAAAAAAAACACCGCTTTTCGGGGGGGGGCGAAAGTCCTACTAAGCAGGTATATACAAAAAAGTATGAAGGCTATTGCTTAACGCATTGTAAGCCGCCCTGAGTCTTCGCCCTGAGAAGGGCGGCATATAAATAGAACCAATAAATAAATAAATAAATAAAATAAAACCCTACACCACTTCAGACAAATGGTTATCCAACATCTTCTTAAAAACTTCCAGTGTTGGAGCATTCACAACTTCTGGAGGCAAATTTGTTCCACTGATTCATTGTTCTCACTGTCAGGAAATTTCTCCTTAGTTCTAGGTTGCTTCTCTCCTTGATGAGTTTCCACCCATTGCTTCTTCTCCTACCCTCAGGTGCTTTGGAGAATAGCTTGACTCCATCTTCTTTGTGGCAACCTCTGAGATATTGGAACAATGCTATCATGTCTCTCCTAGTCCTTCTTTTCATTAAACTAGACATATCCAGTTTCTTGTGAGTCACAAGGACTCACTGGAGAAGAGCCTAATGCTGAGAAAGATGGAGGGCAGAAGAAGAAGGGGACGGCAGAGAACGAGGTGGCTGGATGGAGTCACTGAAGCAGTCGCCGTAAGCTTAAATGGACTCCAGAGGATGGTAGAGGGCAGGAAGGCCTGGAGGAACATTGTCCATGAGGTCACAATGGGTCGGATACAACTTCACAACTAACAAGAACAACCCAGTTTCTGCAACCGTTCTTCATATGTTTTAGCCTCCGGTCCCCTAATCATCTTTGTTGCTCTTCTCCTCACACTTCCTAGAGTCTCAACATCTCTTTTACAACGTGGCTTGTCTCCCTCTTCTTTGTGGCAGCCCCTGAGATATCGGAACATTTCTATCATGTCACTCCTAGCCAGTGGTGAAATCCAAATTTTTTTACTACTCGTTCTGTGGGCGTGGCTTGGTGGGCGTGGTATGGCTTGGTGGGCATGGCAGGGGAAGGATATTGCAAAATCCCCATTCCCTCCCCACTCCAGGGGGAAGAATATTGCAAAATCTCCATTCCCACCCCACTCTGGGGGCCAGCCAGAAGTGGTATTTGCCGGTTCTCCGAACTACTCAAAATTTCCGCTACCGGTTCTTCAGAACCTGTCAGAACCTGCTGGATTTCACCCGTGCTCCTAGCCCTTCTTTTCATTAAACTAGATGTTAGAGTCTTCAGTCTCTGGACCCTCCCCCACAAATCTGGCCCTTCCAATTTAAAAGAGTGGGGGTAGTTGAACTAAAGATGCTTTTGTCTGCTTTTGTTTTGTCTTTGTTTAATTTTTTTCCCCCTTCTTTTGGACTCTGCATTTTGATCTTTGGAATAATATATATATATTTTAAAGGGGGGAAAAAAAAGAAAAAGAGCAACGATGAGGACATCAAATGGTAAAATGAAGGGGGAGCATTGCCTTTCATTTCATGCTCTCTCTCCCATCTGCCTTCTCTGTTCTCTAAGGCCTGTGATGGCTGTCATTTCAAAGAGAACGGCCAGTAATCTAAATTTACTGAATCATGTCGAAACGGTGCCAAGTTGAAAGCAACTTAGAGGACTCGTGGACCATAGCAGGGTGCAGATGTCGGCCTGAATTTCATCCAGAAGGGGGAAAAAAAGCAGTTACCACTTTTAGCCGGTGGTGAAATCCAATTTTTCTTACTACCAGTTCTGTGGGCGTGGCTTGGTGGGCGTGGTGTGTCTTGGTGGGAGTGACAAAGGAAGGATACTGCAAAATGTCCATTCCCTCCCCACTCCAGGGGAAGGATACTGCAAAATCTCCATTCCCTCCCCATTCCTGGGGGAAGGATATTGCAAAATCTTCATTCCCACCACACTCTGGGGGCAGCCAGAGGTTGTATTTGCCAGTTCTCCGAACTGCTCAAAATTTCCGCTACCAGTTCTCCAGAACCTGTCAAAACCTGCTGGATTTCACCTCTGCTTTTAGCCCTTCAGAGTTATCCCCGGCTCTCGTAAAGAGACATTTTGGAGCATGGATGGCATCCAGAATCTTCGGAAGGAGACGGTGAATATTTCACCCAGATTCAGAAAGAACAGGTTATCCTTGACTTATAACCCTTCGTTTATGACCATTTGAAGTTACAACGACACTGGGGGGAAAAAAGGTCATTTATGATTGGTCCTCACATTTAGCCCAGCATCACGTGATCAAAATTCAGGTGTTTGGCACCCGGCTTTTTCTGACTCAGAGACAAACCCTCTGAAGTGAACTCAAAGATTCCTTTATTAGGAGCGCCGGCAGCCCCGGCAAAAAGTTTCTCTCTCACCGCAGGCTAACAAGTCTGTCTGGACAGAAGATGAATAGTTGTCTGCCATATCTTTTTTGAGATATTAGATTTTTAATTGTTTTATGGGTTTTAGTTGTAAGGTTCTTAATTTTTTGGCCAAAGGATATAATTCTTTTAAATTTTTAACTTTTGTGTTGGATGTTTTTTACTTGGCTGTGCACCGCCCTGAGTCCACCAGGAGAAGGGCGGTATACAAATTTAAATAAAATAAAAATAAAAAATAAAAATAAATCTATTCATCTCCGCCCCCTGCCTTTTATCCCCAGAGCTAGGGTGGGGCTTCGCTAGCAGCACTGGTTCTTCCATCCCAAGGACCGGAACATAGATTTCCACTGCTCTCCTCTCCTCTCCTATGCCTTCTGCACATCCGCGCGGCAAGCACTGGACCCAGCTGTTCCTCCTCTTCCTCATCAGCCACCTCCAGATCTGGGGGCTGTTGATTCCCCATCTGAGGGCTGATGGACGGCCCAGACTCCATCTCTGTCTCTCTCTCTGCCAGCTCCATTCCTTCTTCCCCCATGGAGCTCTCAGGTTGCCTTGATGCTGACTCTGACTCCCACACACAGATCGCATGCACAGATTGCTTCTGATGACATCAGAAGGGGTGGAGACATCAGTGGGCGGAGCCTCCCGCCGGTTTTACTACCAGTTCTATAGAACTGGTCTGAACCGGTTCTATAGAACCGGTCTGAACCAGGGGCAACCCATCACTGCCAGCAAGACTTAACAGCAAGCCTCAACATATGCGAAGAGGGTTACACCAGATTTTCATTACTCTTACTCAATACAGCATGCTACTTTTCATTGAAGGTAATTTAAAAATCATCCCTCAGGCTAATTTGGTGTTTTATGAGAGAAAATAGGGTGAACAAGAGAACAAGAAAGCAGGGAGTTTGGAAAAAAAACAAAAACAATGTTCCAAAATAAAGTAGGGAGGGAAAAAAAGAGAGCGAGAGAATTGCCATTTGTATTTATTTATTTTATTTATTAAATTTTTATGCCGCCCTACCGGGTGATTCTGGGCGCTTACAAGTCATAAAACAAGGGGGGGAAAATAATTAAAAGATTAAAGTATGATTAACCGTATCACGCTTTTGAACATGTAGGTCACACGAGAGCCAGTGTAGGTTTGTATTTGTGTGTGTATAAATTATATATGCCTGCTTTTTTGGGGTGGGGGGGAAGTGTTTATAATTATTAAAGCGCCCGCATGTGTGTGTAATTTTCAAAGCATGGGTGCACATTGAGCGTGCTTTGAACATAACTCAGGCAAAAAAAAAAATAACGCATTTCAGATATTATATGAGCTCAGCATATGTCTGAAACTAATTAGAGTAACTTCCTGCGCTTAAAGAGGTAGGCTTGGAAAAGATGTAGATTCTTGAATGCTAACTTTAAAAGGTGGATTTCTGAATGGAAGATGCCTAGTTAACCAGTTAATTAACCTACTTAATGAATTAATGACTCTGTAAACCGCTTAGAGAGGGTTGTACAAGCATAATGAAGCAGTATATAAGTCTGCTATTGCTTGGGAAGGAAGGAAGGAAGGAAGGAAGGAAGGAAGGAAGGAAGGAAGGAAGGAAGGAAGGAAGGAAGGAAGGAAGCCATAAAGCCAGTGGTGGGATTCAAATAATTTAACAACCATTTCTAATGACCAGCTGGATAGGTGTCAGCGTCTCACCGCTGGCATAGAGACGAGAGAGATAAGCCCTGAACTTTTGCCTGCTAAATCCCTTTGAAGCTGGGTCATCGTGGAAATGAAGGGAGGGGGGACATTCCTGTGAAATGACGAGACAAGAAGTCAGTAGAGTGACTTGGAAGATAGCCAATGAGAAGCAGATAATTGAGGATCAGAAAGGGAGGGATTGGGGGGCAAAAGGTCAGTCTTGTCTGCATCGAGTTATGATCCGGTTGCTGTGCTCAAATAAAGAGAAGATTTCCTTAAAGATTGGCAGTTTGGAAATTCATTTATTTTGAGATAGCATCGAAGTCTGACAATAGGTGTGGGTCGGTGGCAGTGGTGAAATCCAATTTTTTTTACTACCGGTTCTGTGGGTGTGGCTTGGTGGGCATGGCAGGGGAAGGATCCTGCAAAATCTCCATTCCCACCCCACTCCAGGGGAAGGATACTGCAAAATCCCCTTTCCCTCCCCACTCCTGGGGGAAGGATATTGCAAAATCTCCATTCCCACCACACTCTGAGACGAGACAGAGGTGCTATTTTCCGGTTCTCCAAACTACTCAAAATTTCCGCTACCGGTTCTCCATAACCTGTCAGAACCTGCTGGATTTCACCCTTGCTCAGCGGTCATGTGACCACTGGCATGGCCAACTCAACGTCACTCATGTCAATGGGCGCTTCATCTTACTGTTACAATGTAATAAGGGTTAACCAGAGAGGCAGTTTCTGTAAGCAGGGCAATAAAGATTAGGCTAGAAACACCACCAGAATGTTTCCTTCCAGCCTTCCTTACAGGATTAGCCCTGAAAAGTGAAAAAAACAAAAAACAAAATAAGATTTCTTACAAGAACCGGTTCTTCGAACTGCTTAGAAAGTTTGAATATGAGTCTTCAGAGAAAGGCAGTATACAAGTTGAACAAATAAATAAATAAATAAATATAGGTGTGAACAATAGGTGTGAACTGGCTGAATCCCACCACTGCATAAAGCCATAAAGCCATAGGGTGCAGTTGTTACAATGCAGTGTCACAAGCTGACTCTGCCCACTGCCAGGAGCTCGATCCTAACCGGCTCAAAGTTGACTCAGCTTTCCATCATTCTGAGGTCGGTAAAATGAGGACCCAGATTGTTTCGGGGAGGGGGCATAGGCTGACTCTGTAAACCGCTTACTGAACCCAGCTCCAGTTTCCTTCCTATGTCAAAATAGTATTTCATGAAACTCTTTCCAAAGCTCGTAAGTTTCATTAGGTTTCAGTCAGCTTCTCTCAGGAGAACTTCACGGAAGAAGGACAAGACTGGTGAGATTCTGGAGGCCGCCAGAGAAGCACCGAGTGACGAGAAGACTGTTAACGTGACAGATTGCATGCTGAGGCAGCCTGAGGCAACGCAACCTTAGCTAGTGAGAGTGCATTTCATCTGCATATCTCAAAGTACGTTCATTTCTCCTTGGCGGTGAATCCCATTGATAAATGAAGGGTTAGTTCTCCAGAATCCACATGAAAAGGCCAGTGCGTGCTTCCCTTCCCTGCCTGCTCCCATCACACTGCCATCAAACCTTTTAAACAATGATGGTGCAACCAGGCAGGAGAGAGAGAGAGGGGGGGGGAATGGTGTGTCTCGGTGGTTGAGCTTCTGCTTTGCATACAGAAAGAACTGGGTTCAGTTCCGTGGAATTGAGAATATTTTGATATTTGGAGCTGCTGTCACCAGCCAGCATCCAGATGCAGATGAAAAGAGGCCACAGCTTCCCTCTGTGGAAGGTAAACGTCTATGCAAACTCTTCAAAAAGGGATCTGGAGGGAGGGAGGGAGGGAGGGAGGAAGGAAGGAAGGAAGGAAGGAAGGAAGGAAGGAAGGAAGGAAGGAAGGAAGGAAGGAAGGAAGGAAGGAAGGAAAAAAGAGAAAGGAAAGGAAGGAATAGGGAAGGAAGGATGAAGGGAGGGAGGGAGGAAAGAAAGAGAGAGAGAAAGGAAGGAAGGAAGGAAGGAAGGAAGGAAGGAAGGAAGGAAGGAAGGAAGGAAGGAAGGAAGGAAGAAAAAAAGAAAGAAAGAAAGAGGAGGAAGGGAAGGAAGGAAGAAAGCAAGGAAGGAAGGAAGGAAAAAAGAGATAAAAAGAAGGAAGGAATAGGGAAGGAAGGATGAAGGGAGGGAGGGAGGAAAGAAAGAGAGAGAGAGAGAGAGAGAGAGAGAAAGGAAGGAAGGAAGGAAGGAAGGAAGGAAGGAAGGAAGGAAGGAAGGAAGGAAGGAAGGAAGGATGGAAGGGAAGGAAGGAAGAAAGCAAGCAAGGAAGGAAGGAAGGAAAAAAGAGAAAAAGAAGGAAGAAATCGTGAAGGGAGGATGAAGGGAGGAAGGGAGGGAGTGAGGGAGGGAAGAAAGAAAGAAAGAAAGAAAGAAAGAAAGAAAGAAAGAAAGAAAGAAAGAAAGAATAGGGAAGGAAGGAGGGAGGGAGGGAAGGAAGAACAAAAGAACAAAAGAACGAAAGAATGAAAGAATGAAAGAAAGAAAGAAAGAAAGGGGAGGGAGGGAGGGAGGGAGGGAGGGAAGGAAGGAAGGAAGGAAGGAAGGAAGGAAGGAAGGAAGGAAGGAAGGCTCTCAATGCTTCCTGGTCTTCCCTTTCTATTTCCTGCCATGCCATCTATTCCTTTGTATGTCATATTGACGTTTGTAGGATACATAGCAAATTGTCAGAACGAATCAATTCCTCCAGATCAGTTCAGACCGGTGGCTAACATGGACGATGGCAAGGAGATGGCTGTTGAAATCCAAAACATCTCCCAATCCATGTCTTGTGTGATAGGAAATTGGATCCCCTTGGAGAAATGTAACACGGATTGGCCTTGAAGAATCCAAACCAGATGAGATCTAATGAGTGTAAATTACAAGGTTAGGATTTCCCACCAGGTCTTTTTTTTTTTCCCTGGAATATTCTTTCCTTGAAGATTTAGGATTTCAAAACTGTCCTGATCATCTGACTTTCTTGGCTCAATCCTCACCTCTCCATCGTCAAGATTTCCCTAGGATTCTTGTTTTCGCCTATTGATGCTTGCAGCCATCCCGTGTTCTGCAACATTATAACTCAAAGGCAGATGGTCAAATGCCGTTTTGCTTCGTGTAAAGCATATGGCATCTTTAAAATAAAATAAAAAAGAAATCAAAGCAAAAGATGTTCTTGCATTCTTTGTTGAAGGTCAAGGAAAGCGCTCAAAATGACATTCCTTTTTTTCCAAAAAAAAAAAAAAAAAAGACCGGGGGAGGGGGAGCTTTTAAAATACAAGAATTTAAGAAACACAACAATGGAAAGAGATGGAATGTCAAACTTTGGCCAAAGAGTCTAGTTGAAGAGCTAGATCTGATAAGCAGGGGGTTGGACTAGAAGACCTCCAAGGTCCCTTCCAACTCTGTTATTCTATTCTATTCTATTCTATTCTATTCTATTCTATTCTATTCTATTCTATTCTATTCTATTCCATTCCATTCCATTCCATTCCATTCTACTTTACTACTACTCTACTTTTATTCTACTCTATTGTTCTATTCTACTTTAGTACTACTCTACTCTATTCTACTCTACTCTATTCCACTCCACTCTACTCTTATTCTACTCTTCTCTTCTCTTCTCTTCTCTTCTCTTCTCCTCTTCCATTCCATTCCATTCTATTCCATTCTACTTTACTACTACTCTACTCTTACTCTACTCTATTATTCTATTCTACTTTACTACTACTCTACTCTATTGTACTCTACTCTATTCCAATCCAATCCAATCCACTCTACTCCTATTCTATTCTATTCTATTCTATTCTATTCTATTCTGTTCTGTTCTGTTCTGTTCTGTTCTGTTCTGTTCTGTTCTGTTCTATTCTGTTCTATTCTGTTCTATTCTCTATTCCATCCCATCCCATCCCATCCCATATTTTCTATATCCCATATTATTCCATTCCATTCCATTCCATTCTACTTTACTACTACTCTACTCTTATTCTACTCTATTATTCTATTTTACTTTACTACTACTCTACTCTATTCTACTCTACTCTATTCCACTCCACTCCACTCTACTCTTATTCTATTCTATTCTATTCTATTCTATTCTATTCTATTCTATTCTATTCTATTCTATTCTATTCTATTCTATTCTATTCTATTCTATTCTAGTAAGACAATTATGGCTTAGACATGGTTGCCCTATTCTATCCCGTTGGGATTCTCTGGTGTTACATGGCCTTTTTTTTTTCCCCATCCTTAGAAGCTTTGTCCTCTCCAACGTTATGGTTCTGAGCTTTATAAATATCTCCAAACGGCACAATAATACCGCAATCACAGTTCCCGGCTGTCTGTGAAATGACCTCCATTGTGTCCCTTCCTCTTTTTTCCCATTCAGCCTGTAAAATACCAAGCAATCTCTTCTTATTTTCAATCCTCAAGACAGGAACCCAGATTCCCAGCAACGCTGAGCTATTTTCAGCCAGAATCTAAACTTTAAATTATTCTAGAAAGAGGAGGGTTCCTCTTTTGTGTGTGGGGAGGGAGGTTTTCTGAATCTTTGAGGAGGGGGAGGGCTATTTTATCCATGGGGGTAATGAAATTTTGGGGGGGGGAAGCACCAGTAACTGTACTTCCTTCTTCCCGAAAGAGACTGTTTTGAATCCAGAGCAATTTAGCTATTGAGAAGCGGAGTGAGCTAAATGATTGGACCAAGGCGGCTTCTGGGTTCAGCTAGTTTTCAGCCAATTCAGGCAAGTGGCATTGGATATTTTTAAAACACAGAATCGTTCATTTCTTCCCTAGAATGAAGCCGGGAACCAAAATTTCCCAGGAGGCTAGCTTATTACCCAATAGGGCAGCTTTAAAATATGTATGCCTTTCTTGGTAATGAAGCTTAATGCGCACACATGCTGTTTTAATGGCATGACAGCTTCCCAAACACCTCACGTTTAAGCCATTTTTTTGTGTGTGTGCTCCGTTTACGAGAGCAATTTTTAAAATTTTTAATTTTTGTGCAAAATAATAATAATAATAATAATAATAATAATAATAATAATAATAATAATAATAATAATAATAATAATAATAATAATGTCAAGTTTCCGAAAGATGCCCTAATTAATTCATGAGCCATGATCCAACTTGAAAGCTTTGCAAGTTGACAAATAACTTTATTGTCATTGTACGTAGTATACCCATACAACGAAAGTAGTACACAGTATACCCATACAACATATGGGTACAACGAAACGTAGTACACAGTATACCCATACAACGAAATTCACTTAACACCCAAAGACCAGGCCCAACACACATGACAATCCCCAAACACACTTCCACCCACCACAAATTCCCCACCCCTAAACCACCTGAACATCCACACAACAGACCAAGTAATGCTGTCCAACAGCTCACGGATGGTGGCCCTTTAGTTCATTATTGAGTGCAATTATAGCTCTGGGATAAAACCTATTCAGAAAACGTGCGGTCCGAGTTTTAATTGTTCTGTATCTTCTGCCAGAAGGCAACAGTCCAAAAAGATTGTAAGGAGGATGGGAAGAGTCTCTGAGAATGTTATGCAACTTTCTCAAACAGCGAGATGCGAAGATGTCATCCAGGGCTGGTAGCTGGAGTCCGATGATATTCTGGGCAGTTTTAATGATTCTCTGTAGAGCTTTTTTGTCCGCTACAGAGCTGCTCCCGTACCATGCAAGAATGCCGTATGTCAGGACGCTCTCAATGATGCTGCGATAGTAGGACAGGAGGAGATGCTGAGATAGATTTGTCTTCCTGAGCATTCTCAGGAAGTACAGCCTCTTCTGTGCCTTCTTCACAAGCCTGTTACCGTTCATAGTCCATGAGAGGTCCTTCGAGGTATAAATGCCCAGAAATTTAAAACTACCCACCCTCTCCATCTCCTCACCATTTATGTACAATGGTAGATGTACATCTGTCTTCCCCAATCCTGCGCCCGTTTCTCTGAACCAAGCAAATAACTGAGATGGGATGAGAGAGGGAGAATAGGAAAATTGCCTGCTTCTTTCTTAAAATAATAATAATAATAAAAAAAGAGGGGTGGGGGAATCTCCTTTATGAATTTTGGAATATTTCTGAACCCCGTTGTCAGGCCTCTTTTGCATTGGACCTTCAGGCCTGCCACATTTATTGCTGTGGGAAACTGGGAGGGGGAAATTGTATGGAGCCAGGGTGATATGTAGTCATAATAACATTCCTTTCTCTGGGAGTCAAGGACGTGGATGGATGGATGGATGGATAGATGGATGGATGGACAGACAGGCAGCAGATAGACAGGCAGGCAGACAAGCAGACAGACAGAGAGATAGAATGAATCATAGAGAACAGCAGACTGAGAAATTGTTTATTCCTCTTCTTCCTTGATGTGTTGATTCCTGGCTCTCTGGGAGAAAAAAAATATATGACTTTTGGTCTGTTGATTTTTTCCCTCGCTTCAGTGCCCTTTCAAATGCACTTTTCAAGCTGAATTAATTTTCATTTGCAGCTCTCTGTTTATGCACCAATTTATAGGCGTCTTAACATTCGGCACAAGAAGAACCCATGTAAAAGAAGAGGGGGAAAAAAAACTTCTTAAAGTTTAATTCTGCTTGTTGGATGTAATGGCTGTGAAATGTCCATAATGAAGGCTTCTATTAGAAAGCTTCCCACTTGGCAAAAAATAATAAATGCATAAAATTGTGTGTCTGTGCAGCATGTCAAAAAAAAACAACAACAGACATCTCATTTCTTGCACTCTTTAAAAACTTTAAAGACACATGCTTGTAAAAAGAACTAGGTTGGATCCAACCAATATTTAACCTAGTGCAGGATTTAGTTTTGGGGATCATCAAGTAGAACCTGCCAATCAAGACTGGGCTAGTCCTTATTTAAAACCAGATTAACAGAGTTGGAAGGGATCTGGTAGGTCATCTAGTCCAACCCCCTGCCCAAGCAGGAGACCCTACACCATTTCGGACAGATGGCAGTCTAGTCTCTGCTTGAAAGCTTCCAGTGATGAAGCTCTCACAGCTTCTGAAGGCAACTTCTGTTCCATGGGTTGATTGTTCTCACTGTCAGAAAATTTCTCTTTATATTGTCCATGTTGAATCTCTGCTTGTTCAGTTTCCATCCATTATTCCTTGTCTTCTCCCTGTCTGTCCCACATGTCAGCGTCTCACCGCTGACATAGAAAGGAAGATAAGCCCTGGACTTTTGCCTGCTAAATCCCTTTGAAGCTCGGTCTCCGTGGAAAGGAAGGGGGGAGGGGGGACATTCCTGGGAAATGACGAGACAAGAAGTCAGGAGAATGACTTGGAAGATAGCCAATAAGAAGCAGATAATTGGGGATCGGAAAGGGAGGGATTGGGGGGCAAAAGGTCAGTCTTGTCCGCATCGAGTCATGATCCGGTTGCTGTGCTCGAATAACGAGAAGATTTCCTTAAAGATTGGCAGTTTGGAAATTCATTTATTTTGAGATAGCGTCGAAGTCTGACACTACATAGTTGTTCTGACCTAGGTTTCCCAAGAGCATGAAGCAGACTCCTTGTCCCAACAAAAAACCCCTTTTTATTAAGTTACTGTGAATTCCTCTCATTCACATCCAGCAAAGTCTTTCAAGGGAGAATTTACAGTCACAGACCTCATCTGGCTTGGAGAGCTGCCAGGCTGATATCTTCAAAACTTGGCCAAGAATCTCGGAGAGTCATGAACCAATTAAGCGAACTAATTGTCTCCTGCAAACTCCACTCCCCTTTCGCTCCTCTTTTATTCCCTCTGGGAGGGGCCATTCATTGTCCACCTGTGGCTTTACTCCTGAGTTGACCCTCGTTCCTTAGCTGTTCCCTTCTCCCTGCAGCTCTGCGCATGCACACACTGGGAACAGTGTGTTCTTCTGCCCCACTGATGTTTGACTCCGAAGGCAGTGACAACTGTCCGACGGCCCTGGCCCCATCTCTGCCTCCAATGCAGAGCCTTCCCCAGACTCCAGGACTGGCCCATGCTCCTCCCCAACCTCCTCACTGTCTGAGTCTGCCACCAGCTCCGCTGGCCGCTGGTGGGCCACAACAATAGTGACCATTGCACCCCTACAGTTATGTCATAAATGGTTCCTGTTTTTTTTCCCCATTCTTCTGGGGCTATTGGGTTGACTTAGTTGGTGTGGGTGTGATGCCACGCAGTTGTAATAATCTCTTGGTTGTTTCCGAGACGTTTTTGATGTATGCTAATATATCCTTTTCACAACCTGAGTGAGTTGTGCTGTAGTAGGTTGAATAAGTGATCAGAAGTGTTTCTATGCTGAATCTATTAGAATGAAACCAATCTCAATTTGAGAAATCTTAGCATCTCAGTGGCCTGGGTTTTTTCTGCCTGTCAAGTTAATGAATTTAATTAATTCACTGAGAAGACAGAAAATAGGAAGTATCATTGAAAAATGGTCAACATTTAAGCTCCTGATTTGATAGCTTCCAGAATTAGGCCACGCAAGGAGTCCAGTTATTTATACATTCTTAGCACCGCGCACATATAAAAGAGCATTAGGAGTTCTGTACTAAAGCATACATCCTTTTGAAAAATGGATCCAGTAATTTTGTGCTACTTTATGGATTTTTTTTAAAGAGTTCGAATGAGCAGTGTTTACACGAATTGAATATAAAATCAATTCAATCTTGATTACATTTGACTGCGCCGAGCGCTAAGTAAATGTGTCTTCCATTTAATCAACGAGCAGTTCTGCAATGACACAATTTGCATTTTAATAATACTTTTTTTTTAATAAAAAAAATGTTTTTACAGGCATTATCTGAATCCAAGCAGGGAAATTTCCATCAACGTGTTCCTCAAAAAAAAAAAAAAAAAAAAAGCATTCCAAATCCAAAATTGATTTGGTTAATTGGGGAAGCATCTTTCCATCCATCAGCACACACCAGGTGGCTTAATGATGATAGAAAAAATAATGGTTTTAATAACAGCAGTAATAATATCTCGTGTGGGAGTTTTTATCCTGGTCCTGACTGGTCTTTACATGAGCCGTGATGGCGCAGAGATGACAATGCAGTATTGCAGGCTAACTCTGCCCACAGCCTCGAGTGCGATCCTTACCGGCTCAAGATTGACTCAGCCTTCCATCCTTCCAAGGTCGGTAAAATGAGGACCCAGATGGATGAGGGCAATATGCTGATTCTGTAAACCGCTTAGAGAGGGCTGTAAAAGCACTGTAAGGTGGTATATAAATTTGCTATAGTGAAGGAAGGAAGGAAGGAAGGAAGGAAGGAAGGAAGGAAGGAAGGAAGGAAGGAAGGAAGGAAGGAAGGAAGGAAGGAAGGAAGGAAGGAAGGAAGGAAACCATAGTAGTGCAGTTGTTACAATGCAGAGTTTCAGGCTATCTCTGCCCACTGCCAGGAGTTCGATCCTGACCAACTCGAGGATGATTCAGCCTTCCAACCTTCTGAGGTCGGTAAAATGAGGACCCAGATTGTTGGGGGCAATATGCTGACTCTGTAAAGTACTGTGAAGTGGTATATAAATCTAAGTGCTATGGCTATTGGACTATAATGCACCTTCATCTAAAAAATGTTGTTCAGCTTTGTGTGGAAATCTGAAAATGGCAACTTGTTAGCTTTCTTATGTAATCATAGGGTAAGAGATAATTTTGTAGCTGTGCCTATATATGCTACAAAGGAAATTCGAAGCTTCTTCTTTCCATTTCTTATTATTCCTTTTTTTTTCCCCTGCATTTTTTTCTCCTTTCTTTCATTAGTGCTTTTAAAGGTAGTCCTCAACTTATCACCATTTGTTTAATGATGGTTCAAAGTTTAAACAGCGTCAGAAAAAGCGACTTATGACCTTTGCTTACAGTCACAATTGTTGCGCCCACCACCACAATCACAGGATCGCAATTCAAGTGTTTGGCAACCAGCTTACTGAGTCCTGTTGGAGAAGGGATTAAATTAAATAAATAATAAATAATAAGACCAATTGCACAATTGTGTTGCGGTCATGTGAACACAATTGGCTACCCTTTTTGCTGATTTCCAGTAAAAGAACGAGCAAGCTGGATTCACTGAAGAACCACATAATTTGCTTAATAACCACTACACAAATTGTCGTAAAGTTAGATCCAGTTTGACTTATGATGGAAATTCCTAACTGTGGTCGTAAATCGAGGATAACTCTTTGTCGGTTTGTGTTTGCTTGTATGTTCTTTGTAAAACTTTCAATAAGAAATTATTTTTAACAATGAAAAAGGCTAATGGTTGCTTGTGAGCAAGGCCCAAAAACTTTTTTTCCATCACTGTTGAAATATGCTGTACCCTATTAGAGGTAGTTACTGGCCCAAATTGATTTAGCAGGATTGGTAAACCAACTGGATTTCAGCACCGTGGAGAGTTCCCCAAAGTGGCTTCATAGACTGCATTGCTGCTTAAGAAGAGCTGTTGATTCAGCACTCTATGGCAAGGATACTAAACCTTGTGTCAAAAATTTGGAAAATGCCTAACTTGATTCTGCTAGTGTCTGTCTGTCTGTCTCTCTCACTCTGTCTCTCTCTCTGTCTCTCTCTCCCTGTCTCTCTCTGTCTCTGTGTCTCTCTGTCTCTCTCTGTGTGTCTTTCTGTCTCTCTGTCTCTCTCTCTCTCTCTGTCACTCTCTCTGTCTCTCTCTCTCTGTGTCTGTCTGTCTGTCTCTCTCTCTGTCTCTCTCTCTCTGTGTGTCTGTGTCTTTCTGTCTCTCTGTCTCTCTGTGTGTGTGTGTCTCTCTCTGTCTCTCTCTCTCTGTCTCGCTCTGTCTCTCTCTCTGTGTCTGTCTGTCTCTCTCTCTCTCTCTCTGTCTCTCTCTCTGTGTCTGTCTGTGTCTTTTTGTCTCTCTCTCTCTGTCTCTCCCTGTCTCTCTCTCTGTCTCTCTCTCTCTGTCTCTCTCTCTGTCTCTCTCTCTCTGTCTCTGTCTGTCTGTCTCTCTGTGTTTGTCTCTCTCTGTTTCTCTCTGTTTCTCTCTGTCTCTTTCTCTCGGTGTCTGTGTCTGTCTCTGTCTGTGTGTCTGTGTGTCTGTGTGTCTCTGTCTCTGTCTCTCTCTTGCACACACACACACACACACACACACACACACACACACAGAGCAAAAGACAAAAAAATTCTTCAGATATTTATTTTTTTAAAAAAAATACAGACCAATTTTGTGTGTGATTCCCAGGTGCTGCTTATCTTCAGGAGACGTTCTCCTTCTGTTGATAACCCCCACAGCCTACCCAAGGTAGTTCCAGATCACACAAGACCTTTGTTCTTGAAGCAGCTTCAAAGAATGTTCTTCCGGAGGCCTCTACAGCCTCTGAAAACTGCACAAAAGCACACCCTGTTCTTCTGTGAGACTCCAGAGACTGTGTGAAAGCATGACTCTCTTGGGTGAAGGATCCAGAAGCCATGCAAGAGCATTCTCACGTGCTTCTGAAACCTCCAAAAGTTGCACAAGTACAAGGAGAATGCTTTCAAGGATAGTTTCTGTCAGTGCTGGTGAACCACTAACGTAACACCCAAAACTTTGTAACATGTCATCTTTGAACACAGTTTCACCATCATTGGGCTATGGAATAATTTATTGTTTGTTTGTTTGTTTGTTTGTTTATTATTTATTTATTTAGTCAAGCATATATAAGATAACAGATAAACATGAATTACGAATACATGAAATGGATATAAGTAAATGGGGACAGTGGGACAGGGACGGAAGGCACACACGCATGCCCCTTACAAACCTCTTAGGAATGGGGTGAGGTCAACGACAGTAGACAGTCTAAGGTTAAAGTTTTGGGGGTTTGGGGAAGAAACCACAGTCAAGTAGAGCATTCCAGGCATTGACCACTCTGTTGCTGAAGTCGTATTTTCTGCAATCGAGTTTGGAGCGGTTTACCTTAAGTTTGTATCTATTGTGTGCTCATGTGTTGTTGTGGTTGAAGCTGAAGTAGTCATTGACAGGTAGGACATTGTAGCAGATAATTTTGCGTACTACACTTCAGTCAGACCGAAGGCGGCGTAGTCCTAAATTGTCCAAGCCCAAAATTTCAAGCCTGGTGGCATAAGGGATTCTGTTGCAAGCAGAGGAGTGGAGGACTCTTCTCGTGAAATATCTCTAGACTCGCTCAATTGTATTAATGTCTGATATGCAGTGTGGGTTCCAAACAGACGAGCTGTATTCGAGAATTGGTCTAGCAAAGGTTTTGTATGCTCTAAGTAGCAGTACAGAGAATATCATCGGACAGATCTGAGCTAATGGAAGAAGCCATCTTCCAACCAAGAACACATGAGGAAGGGGTTGAGATTTCTCCAAAATTGTGAGCACCTGAGCTGCGTTGGAAGTGACCACAATCCGAATGTTTTTCGAGGTCAAGAGAGCTCTGTTCTTGGGGAACTTGAAACCTACTCACAAAGAAGATTTCATAAGAGCATTCTATGGATAAGAGATATTCATGAGAGTCCTTTCATTATTTTGTTAAAGGAACCAAGTAAAAGATTCCCCACCGCCCCTCAACTGTATATCAGATTCAGGTTTGGCCAGATGTCTTGATCGCTCATTATAAATAGACTTCTCAAACACACTTACTGGTTATTTTAATGACTTGATGGTTGACTCACCCTTCCATCCTTCCGAGGTGGGTAAAATAGAATAGATAGATAGAATTCTTTAATGGCCAAGTATGATTGGACACACAAGGAATTTGTCTTGGTGCATACGCTCTCAGTGTACATAAAAAGAAAAGATACATTCGTCAAGAATCATAAGGCACAACACTTAATAGGGAACAACTAAGCAATCAAATTATATTAGTCAATATAAATCATAAGGATACCAGCAACCAGAGCCTTGGTAGTGCAGACTAAAGTGCTGTTAAGTAACACCAGCTGCCTGCAATTACTGCGAGTTCAGATCTCACCAGGCTCAAGGTTGACTCAGCCTTCCATCCTTTCGAGGTAGGTAAAATGAGGACCCGGATTGTGGGGACAATAAGCTGACTTTGTATAAAAAAGAACACCGCTTAGGGGGGCCCCAAAAGCCCTACTAAGCAGGTATATACAAAAGTATGAAGGCTATTGCTTAACGCGTTGTAAGCCGCCCTGAGTCTCCGGAGAAGGGCGGCATATAAATCGAACCAATAAATAAACAATAAATAAACAAGGTTGCAGTCATATAGTCATAAGTGGGAGGAGATGGGTAATAGGAACAATGAGAAGATTAATAGTAATAGTAATGCAGACTTAGTGAATAGTTGACAGTGTTGAGGGAATTAGTTGTTAAGCAGAGTGATGGCATTTGGGAAAAAACTATCCTTGTGTCTAGTTGTTCTGGTGTGCAGTGCTCTATAAGCATCATTTTGAGGGTAGGAGTTGAAACAGTTTATGTCCAGAATGCGAGGGGTCTGTAGATATTTTCCCAGCCCTCTTTTTGACTCGTGCAGTATACAGGTCCTCAATGGAAGGCAGGTTGGTAGCCATTGTTTTTTCTGCAGTTCTAAATGTGGATCCAGATTGTTGATAGGCTGACTCTGTAAACCGCTTAGAGAGGGCTGTAGAAGCACTATGAAGCGGTATATAAATCTAAGTGCTATTGCTACTGCTATGGGAAGGCAAATGTTTTGTGGGTCCTTCTTTTTGACTGTTGTCCATCACCTTTCCTAATGCCCAATTTCTCCCTTTTGTATTTTTTTTTTTAAAAAAAAACACTCAATTTTTCAGAATGGTGTTTGCAAAAGGTCAGGCATTCAGAGGAAGCTTTCAAAAAATAAGAAAGAAAAAGACCCTCAAGGCAAAAAAACAAACCCCACCCCGAAACAAGGCCATTTGCAGCACACTGTTGCTCTCACTAGCCTTGTTGACTTTTTATTATTCCTCTCCTTCAAGTCCTAATGTGCTACGTTGTCATGACAACGAGGATGTGACGTCCCTCAGCTTTCATTTGAAATACAAGAGGCTTCTTTTTTTAAAAAAAAAGAGCCATTTACCTCGCCGCCCCCAAAGGTTAAATATTTTTGGACATTTCCACCCCCAAACTTTTGAGAAGTGTTCCAAATTGGCACCAAAAAAAAAATCCAAGGACCTGCCAGAGAAAACTAAAATAAATAGCACTCTGCTATGAAATGGAGATCCTTAAGATATATGGAAGCCTGTTTGTTTTTTGGAAATATACTGCTCTAAAGTTGTTTGGGATTGAGGGTTCCTGCAATTCCTTCCCCTCGGCAATGTTGGCTAGAGATGGTAGAAGTGAGAATATTTCAAGGTAGCCAAGGCTTGGTTTTCCCAGTTGCAATGTATGGCTGTGAAAGTTGGACCATAAGGAAGACTGAGCGTCAAAGAATGGAGGCCTTTGAACTCTGGTGCTGGAGAAGACTCCTGCGAGTCCCTTAGACTGTAAGGCGATCCAACCGGTCGGTCCTAGAGGAGATCAACCCTGACTGCTCTTTAGAAGGCCAGATCCTGAAGATGAAACTCAAATACTTTGGCCACCTAATGAGAAGGAAGGACTCCCTGGAGAAGAGCCTAATGCTGGGAACGATGGAAGGCAAAAGAAGAAGGGGACGGCAGAGAACGAAGTGGCTGGATGGAGTCACTGAAGCAGTCGGCGTGAGCTTAAATGGTCTCTGGGGAATGGTAGAGGACAGGAAGGCCTGGAGGAACGTTGTCCATGGAGTTGCGATGGGTCAGACATGTCTTCGCAACTAACAACAACAACTGTCATACTCTTGCTCAAGAAACATATCCACTGTTGAGGCACGCCAACACACTCTGTTCCCTTTTACAAACAATTAATTGAGAGCCAGTTTGGTCTAGTTGTTAAGACATCAGTCTAAAAAGCAGGGGACCGTGAGTTCTAGTCCCATCTTAGGCTTGAAAACCAGCTGAGTGATCACCAAAAGACAGTGAGTTCTACTGGTAGTTCTAGTTCTGCCTTAGACCCAAACGGTAGTTGGGCAACACTAGGCCAATCACCAGGAGGCAGTGAGTTCTAGTCCCACCTTAGACTTGAAAGCCAGCTGGGTGACTACAGGCTGATCACCAAAAGACAGTGAGTTCTAGTTCTGTTTGTCTTACGCACAAAATTCGGTTGGGTGACACTGGGCCAATCTCCGGGAGACGTGAGTTCTAGTCCCATTTTAGGCATGAAAACCAGCTGGGGGACTTTGGGCCAATCACCAGGAGACTGTGAGTTATAGTGCCAGGCACAAAAGCCAGCTGGGTGACGTTAGGCTAATCATCAGAAGACTGGGAGTTCTAGTACCACCTTGGGCAAAAAAAGCTGCTGGATGGCTTTCTCTCTCAGCTCAACCACTTCACAAGGCTGCCATTGTGGGGAAAATAGGAGGAGGAAGGTTTATTATTATTATTTTATTATTATTCATATTTCTATGCTGCCCACTCTCCGAGGACTCTGGGTGGCTTACACCAAAGACAGTATACTAAATAGCATATTGCCCCCAACAATCAAAGAGCCTTGATAGTACAGTGGTCTACGCACCCTGTTATTAACACAGCTGCCTGCAATTTACTGCTGGTTCGAATCTCTCCAAGGCTCAAGGTTGACTCAGCCTTCCATCCTTCTAAGGTAGGTAAAATGAGGACCCAGTTTGTGGGGGCAATAAGCTGACTTTGTATAAATATACAAAAGTATGAAGGCTATTGCTTAACGCATTGTAAGCTGCCCTGAGTCTCCGGAGAAGGGCGGCATATAAATCAAATTAAAAAAAAAAACAATCTGGGTCCTCATTTTACCCACCTCGGAAGGATGGAAGGCTGAGTCAACCTTGAGCCAGTGAGATTTGATCCGCTGATCTGCTGAACTAGCAGTCAGCTGAAGTAGCTGCAGTACTGCACCTTAACCACTGTGCCACCTCGGCTCTTTTTTTGCATTGGATATGATCATCACCTTGACCCATTTGTAAAAAATAACAAAAGCCAGATTACAAATTAAATAAATAAATGAGTCGTTCGCCACTGATAGCTCCATCACTACAAGGAACATAAGAAGAGAATGAAAGGTGGTCACCCAACCTCTCCTCTCCCTTCCCTCCCCCCCCCCATCCCTGGTCTCACTCTTCTTAATGCATTTAGTCTCCTTTCCATCTGGTATCCTCCAGCAGTTCTCCCCGTTTATCTAATTTCCTGATTAAATGCATATTTTGGCCATCTTCCAAGCTATTAAGATGAATTTCTTTCTTTCTTTTTCCCTAGCAGTAATAAGCTAATGGAACCATTAGCTCCGTATTATCTTAGCTTCTTAAGTTAAGCATCAGCTTGTGACAGCTTGTGACAAGCCATGCGACTGATGGAGAAGCAGCATGGAGCAGAAAAGGTTGGCAGGCCCATCAAAGGAGCGGATTTTGTTTTGTTTTTTTTCCTTCTCCCATCTCCTATATAAAGCATAGAAGGATCCATGGAAGGAAGACATCCTGGCTTTTGCCCACCGATGGATTCCCCACTTGGAAAAGGAAAAGGAGGAACTCTTGACTGAGAGTAGAATTTGTTACTCCCCATCAGGGACTGGAGGGTAAGTGAGGCATCCTTCAAGGTCAGTGAGGGAGAGGATGCTCTCAAATTTTGAGAGTTTTGGTCACTACGATGTAAAAAAGATGTGGAGACTCCAGAAAGAGTGCAGAGAAGAGCAACCAAGATGATTAGGGGACTGGAGGGTAAAACATAGGAAGAACGGTTGCAGGAACTGGGTATGTTTAGTTTAATGAAAAGAAGGACCAAGGTTGACATGATAGCAGTCTTCCAATATCTCAGGGGCTGTCACAAAGAAGAGGGAGTCAAGCTATTCTCCAAAGCACCCGAGGGCAGGACAAGAAGCAACGGGTGGAAACTCATCAAGGAGAGAAGCAACCTAGAACTAAGGAGAAACATCTTGACAGTTCGAACAATTCATCAGTGGAACAACTTGCCTCCAAAAGTTGCGAATGCTCCAACACTGGAAGCTTTTAAGAAGAGATTGGATAACCATTTGTCTGAAATGGTGTAGATAAATAATAAACAGGTATTTCAAAACAAAAGCGGTACCCCAGTCAATATTCTCTTTTTTTAAGCCTCGGATAGCTCGCCTTACAGCCTCATAAATCTCTTTTTTTTTGTAATTTGATTACGCAGGATCGGTTTGTTCTCCTTTATTAAATGGCTTAGCGGAGAGATGCAAGTTTGGCTTTCCAAAAAACGAAAGCAGTGTGTGCAATCCGCGTTGTCTATCTCATGGGTGCTTGTAATAATTACTCCGATTTAATACCTACTAAAGCGATAACTATAGCAATAATTCCCAGAGATGGCTGAAGCTCAAGGTACAAATGTGTCAGGCAGATCTTAATTATGTTCGGTTCTCAGGTGTTTGAATGCCCTTCTTTGCATAAACATGTTAATTCACTAGCCATTACCAGGTAGGGGGAAATTGGGCTTTTAAAAAAATAAAAATAAGAAATAAATATATGGCCAACACGGCCCTGTCAAACACAATAGTGGAGTTTTGTTTTGTTTTTTTTAGCAAATGAGGGGGAAAAAACCAAGAACAATAAGTGGAATTATTTCTGAGTACCGTACTTTTCGGACTATTTACTAAGTCTGCACTACTATTAATCTTCTCATCGTTCCTATCACCCATCTCCTTCCACTTATGACTGTATGACTGTAATTTTGTTGCTTGTATCCTTATGATTTATATTGATATTGTTTCCTGATTTCTTATTTGTACCCTATGACTATCATTAAGTGTTGTCCCTTATGATTCTTGATGAACGTATCTTGTCTTTTTATGTACACCAAGAGCATATGCACCAAGAAAAATTCCTTGTGTGTCCAATCACACTTGGCCAATAAAGAATTCTATTCTATTCTATTCTATTCTATTCTATTCTATTCTATTCTATTCTGTTCTATTCTATTCTATTCTATTCTATTCTATTCTATTCTATTCTTATTTGTTCCCTATGACTATCATTAAGTGTTGTAGCTCATGATTCTTGATGAATGTATCTTTTCTTTTATGTAAACTGAGAGCGTATGCACCAAAGACAAATTCCTTGTGTGTCCAATCACACTTGGCCAATAAAAAATTCTATTCTATTCTATTCTATTCTATTCTATTCTATTCTATTCTATTCTATTCTTATTTGTACCCTATGACTATCATTGTGTTGTACCTTATGATTCTTGATGAACGTATCTTTTCTTTTATGTAAACTGAGAGCCTATGCACCAAAGACAAATTCCTTGTGTGTCCAATCACACTTGGCCAATAAAAAAATCTCTTCTGTTCTCTTCTCTTCTCTTCTCTTCTCTTCTCTTCTCTTCTCTTCTCTTCTCTTCTCTTCTCTTCTCTTCTATTCTATTCTATTCTATTCTATTCTATTCTATTCTATTCTATTCTATTCTATAGACACACTTTTTTCATCCCTAAAAGAGGGTGCAAATGTTGGTTCATGTTACACACCGAATACAGCCATTTTTGGCCTCCCCAACCCCCGCCCCATGCATCCCATTTTTGCCCAAAACAGGCCCATTTTTTGCAAAAACGTGGCCTGCAGAGGGTTTGGGAGGCCTCCTGGGGGCTGGGGAAGGCAAAAACATGATCCATGGGGGGTTTGGGATGGCGAAAATGGGCCCGTTTTTTGCAAAAATGGGGGTATTTTTGCCCTCCCCAACCCGAAGGAGTACTCTACAGGCCTCCCAAACCATCTGAGCGCCCCATTTTTGCAAATGGGGTGCTCAGATACCAGAATCCATGGTCCTTCTTTTCACTGGACTAGACATACCCGATTCCTGCAACTCTTCTTTTTTTTTTTTTTTAATTTGATTTATATGCCGCCCTTCTCCGGAGACTCAGGGCGGCTTACAGTGCGTTAAGCAATAGCCTTCATACTTTTGTATATTTATACAAAGTCAGCTTATTGCCCCCACAAACTGGGTCCTCATTTAACCTACCTTAGAAAGGATGGAAGGCTGAGTCAACCTTGAGCCTTGGAGAGATTCGAACCAGCAGTAAATTGCAGGCAGCTGTGTTAATAACAGGGTGCTTTAAACCACTGTAGTACCAAGGCTCTTCTTCTTCATATGTTTTATCCTCCAGCCCCCCCCCCCATCACCTTTGTTGCTCTTCTCTGCACTCTTTCCAGAGTCTCAACCTTCTTTTTTAATATCATGGTGACCCAAACCGGATGCAGTATTCCTGAATTATTTGAAATTGCCAGGCCTGCATTAACATTATGACAGGTCAGACGAGGAAGCTGGCATGCAGCTCATCCGAGATTAGCAGTAATAGTAAGCACATGATTTATCTGGAACCATTAGTGAGCATATTACCACAGGCACGGTACAAACCCCACTATCTCATATGCAAATTAAAATACAGTATGCAATTAAAGTCAAATTATTCCTCCTTACAACAACATAGCAACAAACCTAATTTCATAAACTAAAATCTTAACTGGCACAATAAACATGACTACATCCCACAGAATGCTTATGCAAATAAAAACCGGCAACCAACATATTATGCATAATGCATTTCTGAATTTTTTTTTTCCTATTTCCAGCAGTTTCAACAAAATAATGAAAGATGAGCCATGGATCCTGTCAGATCATCATAAAATAATGACGGACTTACCTCTGCAGCAAGGAATAAAATCACATAACTTTTATCTCTGCTACTAACGAAGGTTCAGCTCAAGACTACCATCCATAGTAATCCTTATTTGTGTTCTGCCCCAGCCACGGACCCCAGAGAACGCAGCACCCACAAAGTCTGTACAAACCTTAGTTTACTAAATTAAATCAGTCTTTTTCAAACAAAGGCTGTTAATTAACTTTCTTAACAGCCTACAAGAATCCAAAGAATAAATAATCGTAATCTTACTAGGGTTGGCAGAAAGCCCAGAAGCAATTTGCAGGAAATTGATAAGAGAACTAAGATCAAGTCGCGAAGGAGAGTGAACGAAGTTGTTCCCTGCAAATTGCCTCAGTCGTCGTCCTTCCTTAAATAGGCTAAGGGAGTGGCCAATTAGCCCCAAGCCTTACTCTTGAGGAGACCTCCTCCTGAGGAGCCACTCCTGCCTTTTGGCAGCTCTGTGCACCCGTGCATCGAGAAGAGGCTCCTCCTCTTCTTCCTCTTCACTTATGGGAGCTTCTGGAGGTTCTGAAGGCCCTGGCTGAATCCCCGCCTCTGGCACCACATCTTCTCCAGCCTCCTCACTGTCTGACTCGAGTGCCAGCTGCACAGGTTCTGGCGCAGCACCACACCAGCCTCCTTGCTGTCGGAATCAGCTACTAGCTGCACAGGCCACTGACGGGTCACAACAATTCGTGGTTGCTCCCAAAAATCAGTTTTTTCCCTAGTCTTCCATTGGGCAAATGTGTGCATAAATACATGTGCTCAAAACATTGTCGTTGTACTAAAACATACGGGGAAGATAGTGTACTCACAGATCACATCCACATGAAATTATTTGATTATTTAAGCACTTTTTTTCCCCCAGCTTGCATTTCCCTAAAAGGGGAATAGAGTTAGATTGGAAAAGGAGAATATGTGTAGCTCAGGGTTGAAATCAGGGGTCCTCGGTGCTCTGTGAGCTTGGTTGTTTTCTTGCAGACATTTCATTACCCAGTTCTCCTAATCACCCACCGCCGCTGCTACCGGTTCTGCTGAACCAGTCTGAACCAGTAGCATTTCACCCCTGTCCTTCCCCCAAGAGTGGGGAAGGAATGGGGATTTTACAGTATCTTTCCCCTGCCATGCCCACCAAGCCACAGCCACAGAACCGGTAGTAAAAAAAAATTGAATTTCACCCCTGCCTTGAATTCCATAGTTTTAACAGGAAGGAAAGAGACGGATCGCTTTCTACCCATTAGATGTTCATTAGCAACTACGGTGCTGAGTGTACAAAGTTACGGCTAAGCTCCATTGTGTAGATACACACACTGGGCTTCAATTAACAAAGTAGATTCCGAGAAATTGGAACAGGCTGAGAAAAAGAATAATGAGGATGATCAGGGAAGTGGAATTTGTTCTTTGTAGGAGCTGGGTTCTTTTAATTTCAAGAATGTCGTGGGGAACGGAACGGGTGGGGAACGGAAAGGGAGGGTTTGGGGCCTGGAAGTCACTGTTGGCTGCGATGGAGTCGGAGTTAGAATGTCGTGCTTAATAAATGGGAGTTTTTCATCAAAGACTTCGTTTGAAATGCAATTTATTTGAGACGACCTCGAAACCTGACAATAAGCTCAGAGAGCACCAAGGACCCCAAGTGGAAGGAGATGCTGAAACTGCTGACTTGATAGGGATCCTACAAAATTGTTATTCTTCCTCCTCCTCCTCCTCCTCCTCCTCCCTCCCTCCCTCCCTCCCTCCCTCCCAACACTGTGATGATGTTACCTAGTTTGGTAATTTAACATCTGCAAGAAAATCACCACATTCAGTTTTTCGTCCTCCCCGAGCCTCCACACGCACCCTGCACTTACCTGCATCCGAAATGCACCACGTGGGGACTCCTGGGAGGGGTGGGGTGAGCGGGGCCAGCCAGGAGTGGGATTTGGAGGTTCTCCGAACTGCACAGTATCTTAGCTAGATTCCAGCAGCCCATCCCTGTTTACCAATCTTGGTTTGTACAAAGGAGAAGTCACCTTTCTCTGTCTCCCAATCTGTCTCAACTTCAGATAATATATTCAGATCAGGGGTGAAATCCAAAATGTTTCCCTACCAGTTCTGTGGTTGTGGCTTGGTGGGCATGGCAGGGGAAGGATACTGCAAAATCTCCATTCCCACTCCATTCCAGAGGAAGGATACTGCAAAATCTCCATTCCCACCCCACTCTGGGGCCAGCCAGAGGTGGTATTTGTCAGTTCTCTGAACTACTCAAAATTTCCGCTACCGGTTCTCCAGAACCTGTTAGAACCTGCTGGATTTCACCTCTGATTCAGATGAGTAAATATCTTCTCGTGTTGGGCTTGTCTCAATTTCCCTCTTGATTTTCACTTTATAATTTAAATTGCACAAACTACCACCCAGGAGAAAAAAAAAATCTATTTTATGAGAATGCCAAACAAATGCAATTTCTCAATATTTGTTTAAAAAAAAAAAAAGAAACCCTACATTCAAACTGAGTCAGGATAAAGAGATAACGGATGCAGCATTCTTTGCGCAGAGCAGATCTGCTAAGACGTTTATTTTTGTTTTATGGGGGGAAAATATATATATATATATATTACACAGTTCTTGGACATTATCTGCCTGGGCCTGAACAAAGTCTCCAAATCTCACTTTCGCAGGCTGTAAAATTGATTTCAGGAAAAAAAAGAATGTCGTGAGTTAAGATTCAGTCCAAACTGTCATATTCTCTTAACCTACAGTTCAAGAAATACTCACTACTCATTTTCGAAACTGGCCATGGTAAATCCCAGTTTAAATCCATCTCAAAGCAGTGCAGTTTTTTGCCGCTCCCCCCCCCCCCTTCATTTCATTCAGCCTCAGCCACGACAGCAAACCTAATTTCAAGCCAAAAATCAAGGGACAAGAGAGATTTCAAATAGCCACCGTTTGGATTCAGAACACGTCACAAGTGCTAAGACAGAAACCGCTCCAAATTTCGGAGTGGGGAGCCAAAGACCCCCCCTCCACCTCCACAAAACTGTGGCGGAATCAGAAAGTGCACCAAGATTGGTTTCACTTCAATGCCATGCTAAAGGTAAAGGTTCCCCTCGCACATTTGTGCTAGTCGTTCCCGACTCTAGGGGGCGGTGCTCATCTCCGTTTCAAAGCCGAAGAGCCAGCGCTGTCCGAAGACGTCTCCGTGGTCATGTGGCCAGCATGACTCAACGCCAAAGGTGCACGGAACTCTGTTCCCTTCCCACCAAAGGGGGTCCTTATTTTTCTAGTTGTATTTTTTATGTGCTTTTGAACTGCTAGGTTGGCAGAAGCTGGGACAAGTCACGGGAGCTCACCCCATTCCGCGGCACTCGGGATTCGAACCATTGAACTGCCAACTTTTTAATTGACAAGCTCAGCGTCTTAACCACTGAGCCATCGCATCCCTTTTTCAATGCCATGAGCTTTGGATAAAAGTAAAATAATGATGCTCGAGTCATGTAAGTGAAATATTTTTCTGTCCCTGTAAGATAGGGGTGTCAAACTCAAGGCCGAGGCTGTTCTGACCTTGGCTTCCCAAGAGCCTGAAGAAGACTCCTTGTCCCGACAAAAAACCCTTTTTATTAAGTTACTGTGAATTTCTTCTCATTCATATCCAGCAAAGTCTTTCAAGAGTTGAATTTACAGTCACAGACATTATCTGGCTTGGAGAGCTGCCAGGCCGATATCTTCAAAACTTGGCAAGGAGTCACGAACCAATTAAGCGAACTAATTGTCTCCTGCAAATTATCTCCACTCCTCTTTCGCTCCTCTTTTATTCCCTCTGGGAGGGGCCATTCACCGTCCATCTGTGGCTTTACTCCTGAGTCGACCCTTGTTCTTTAGCTGTTCCCTTCATCTGGCATCTCTGTGCATGCGCACACTGGGAACAGGCCCCAGCTATTCATCTGCCTCACTGATGTCTGACTCCCAAGACAGCTGATAATTGGCATACGACCCTGGCTCCCTCTCTGCCTCTAATGCAGAGCCCTCATCAGAGCCTTCCCCAGACTCCAGGACTCCCCAACTTCCTCACTGTATGAATCTGTTGCCAGCTCTGCTGGCTGCTGGCGGGCCACAACACAGGGACCAGATCCAGCCCGCTGGGTGTTTAGATCTGGCCCACAGGGCTGCCCTGGAAACAGCGAAGGACTGGCCCGCAATGCCTCTGCCAGCAAAAAATGGAGCTCGGGAGAAAATTCAAGTTTTCTGCTTCAATCTCTTATCTAAAAAGCCTCATCAGAGAAAGATTTCACGGGGAGGGGGGGTGGAGAATTGATTCACCTGCCTGTATTCAAAAGGAAAACAATTGCCAGGTATTAAGAACCAGAAGAAAAAAAAAAACCCTGTTTGCACCGTGCGCTAATTAAATTCATTTCCTCCCAAATGACTCCGCTCCTTTTCTCCTTTGATCTCTACATGTTAATAATTATAGGCTCAAGAATTTAGACAAAAGTTTGTCTGAAAGTCTGCAATAATAGGTATGGAGACTCTAGGGAATAAATTGGCTCTCAGTTGTTCATTATATAAACTGAAGATTGATTCACCTCTTTTTTAAATAAGGACTCACTCGGTCTAATGAGGCCACTTTCCAGGCATAGTTTGAGTCGGAGAGAAAAGTACTCCGTAACCCTACAGTCCATGGCATCTTGTAACACACACACACAGAGAAAGAGACACACAAACACATGCACACATCCTGCCCCTATCACACTTCTGACATTTGATGGGAGCTCTGGTGGCTCAGCAGACTCCAGGACCGTCCCAAGTTCCTGCCCAACCTCCTCACTGTCTGTGTCTGCCATCAGCTCCACTGGCTGCTGGCGAGCCACAACAATCAATTGCAGCGCTGATGATCAATCCTTTGAGATGATCAAAGAGAAGAAACAGATGGAGAAAGAATCTAAGGAATGTTCCTTAAAGTCGTAGGGTAGAATAACCGTATCTTAAAAGCTTGTCTGAGTTTCTCTTTGCCCCATCTGACAGCAAACAAGCCAAAATGGAGTTATTTTGAGTTTCTTTTGTTAGGATGGCGTTCCTTTTTTTTTTTTCCTCCTCCCATCACAGTTCAACCATGAACTGTTTGAACAGAGGGTTGGACTAAGAGACCTCCAAGGTCCCATCCAATTTTGTTATTCTGTTAGTTCCTTCCTCCCTCCCTCCTTCTCAAAGCTGTATCTACATTCTTTCGCCTTAATAGACCTGCCTTGATATAAAAGAAAAAAGGAGATAAGAATCAGGGCTGACAGTTTCTTCCTCCTTGGCAGTTATGCTTCAGCCTTATCTCCAGATATAAAAGTCTCATCATCAGGCTTAACCACTCCTTAAAGCTTATGGAAAAGCATCTGGATTTGCAGGCCAGCCATAATGTTTGCCTTCTTTCTTTTCTTTCTTTCTTTCTTTCTTTCTTTCTTTCTTTCTTTCTTTCTTTCTTTCTTTCTTTCTTTCTTTCTTTCCTTCCTTCCTTCCTTCCTTCCCTCCCTCCCTCCCTCCCTCCCTCCTTCCTTCCTTCCTTCCTTCCTCTGTTGGTGTTAAAAGACACAGGGACTTCTCCATCTGCGTACCTCAAAGCCGAGGAGCCCTTGGAAAGGTTCCCGAAACATTTTGCAGAAAATGTTTAAGAAGGAAAAAAATAATCCTCACCAGGATACAAGAAGAGATTGGACAGCCATTTGTCCAGAATTGGTATAAGGCAGTGCTGGGTTGCTACCAGTTCATCCTGGTTCGCCCGAACTGGTAGCGGCAGTGGTGGGAGGCTCCACCCACCCACCCGGATGTCTCTGCACATGCGCAGAAGCATTGAGTGCACAAGTGTTCGCACGCCCGCGAGCAAACCAGTAGCAAACTAAATTGAAACCCACTACTGGTATAAGGTCTCCTGCTCGAACACGGGGTTGGACTAGAAAGCCTCCAAGGTCCCTTCCAACTCAATAATACTGTTAGTGTTCCAACCGACATCTCAAATCCATGATTTCAGAGACATGTGGTTGGGATTTAGCTATTAATTTGACAATTCAGAAAAGCGACTTCTTTCCTATTGCTGGTTAGCTGCAGTTACACGATTCCATTTCCTCATTAGCTGGTGTGGTTGGTTTTTTTGTGTGTGTTTTTTTTAAAAAGTCCTTTTAAATTGCTATTTTAAATGTGTATTTTTGGAACGTTCGTCTTACAATGAACACACTTCCCTATTTAATCTACCCTAATATGCTTCCTTTTAATTTAATTACATTTATTCAATTTATAGAACTACCTAATGGAAATTACTCAAGTCATTAAAAACAACAGGATATTATTCAATTTCTAGAGGTCTCAAAAACCAAAGGAAAATGACCTTCCATTATGCATATTAGCCTGGAAGATACAGAGTGAGTCAGTTCATATCAGAATTGGCAAGCAACCTATCTGAGACAATGTTCTACTTTAGTTTTGAGAATGGAAGGACATCTGGGCAACTAAGACCTTCTATGAATGAAGGTCTTTATATATATAAAGGAAGGAAGGAAAGAAAGAAAGAAATATTAATTATATATATATATATATATATATACACTTTATAAGGCCTTGGTAAGGCCACACTTGGAATCCTGCATTCAGTTTTGGTCGCCACGATGTAAAAAAGATGTGGAGACTCTAGAAAGAGTGCGGAGAAGCGAAACAAAGAGGATTAGGGGACTGGAGGCTAAAACATAGGAAGAACGGTTGCAGGAACTGGGTATGTCTATTTTAATGAAGAGTAGGACTAGGGGAGACATGATAGCAGTCTTCCAATATCTGAGGGGTTGCCCCAAAGAAGAGGGAGTCAAGCTATTCTCCAAAGCACCTGAGGGTTAGAACAAGAAGTTTAAACATTTAAGCACAAACCCTAACTGCTGTATATAATGTTTTTAAATCTCAACAATAGAGCCTTGGTGGCTCCCTCCCTCCTTCCTTCCTTCCTTCCTTCCTTCCTTCCTTCCTTCCTTCCTTCCTTCCTGCCTTCCTCCATCCCTCCCTTCCCCCTCCTTCCTTCCTTCCTCTTCCTTCCTTCTTTCCTTCCTGCCTTCCTTCCTGCCTTCCTTCCTTCCTTCCTTCCTCCATCCCTCCCTTCCCCCTCCTTCCTTCCTTCCTTCCTCTTCCTTCCTTCTTTCCTTCCTTCCTTCCTGCCTTCCTTCCTGCCTGCCTTCCTTCCTTCCTTCCTTCCTTCCTCCATCCCTTCCTTCCTTCCTTCCTTCCTTCCTTCCTTCCTTCCTTCCTTCCTTCCTTCCTTCCTTCCTTCCTTCCGCAGTGGTTAGAATGCAGTATTGCAAGCTAACTTTGCTGGCTGCCAGCAGTTCAATCCTGACTGGCTCAAGGTTGACTCAGCCTTCCATCCTTCCGAGGTGGGTAAAATGAGGACCTAGATTGTTGGGGGCAATAGACTGATTCTGTAAACCACTTAGAGAGGGGCTGTAAAAGCACTGTGAAGCGATATATAAGTCTAAGTGCTATTGTTAATAGTTTGCTGGCTGAGGAATTCTGGGAATTGAAGTCCACACATCTTAAAGTTGCCCAGATGGAAATAATAATGGTTTTATATAACCTTGGCAGGCAAAAAAATATATATATGATTCTCCAACAATATATCTGGGGGAAAAAATATGGTTGTCCAATCAACCCTAAAAATTGAGATACACTATAATCTGAACCTATTGCTCAGCTGCTAAAGGATACCAAGAATATCTAGCAGGAGAGATATCTTAATTGAAACATTATACCTGCCCAAATTAAAAGGGAAATTAACAAATATAAATAGCAAGAAAGAAGATAAATCAGAAAGCAGACAAAGGTTGACAATTTCTACCGCGCCGATGTATCCTGCTGGATTTTACTCCATGAAATATTTGGGTATCTGGCAAAGACAGCAAGTAAAATTTGCAGTGATTGTACTTAATTGTTCATGAAAGTTTTAGGCAACTGCAGGTGTACTCAATTAACATCCCATTAAAAAAACCTTGAACTTCAAGTAAGCTATCAGCCTTGCACAGTGTAAATGAAAGGTTTTAATTGATAGCTACAGCCAAGCTAGGTTAACTGCTTTAATAACGTTCTGCCTCTCCAGAGAATGCCAACTCAATTTCATCAATATCGAGAATCTAGCCAGGAAAAAAAAGTTTTAAAGTTGAAAGGAGTTGTTGAAGAAGAAGAAGTGAGTTTCTAAATCAGAAAACATCTGCTCGGAATAGTCCAAGTCTTCATCATCATCATCATCATCATCATCATCAGTGGGTGCAGCAAAATTTCACAAACTGACTACCTACAACGCTATGACCACGTTGCTAAGATCATTCACTGGAAATTGTGCCAGAAGTTTGGATTTGAGTACAGCAAAAACCACTGGGAACATCAGGTTGAGAAAGTTTTAGAGAATGAGAAACTCAAGATCTTGTGGGACTTTAGGATTCAGACTGACAGGCACTTGGTCCACAACACACCTGACATAACCATAGTTGAAAAGAAAAAAGTATGGTTCATTGACATTGCAATACCTGGTGATGCACGGATTGAAGATAAGCAGCAAGAAAAAATCACAAAGTACCGAGATTTGCAAATTGAAGTTGAGCGACTGTGGAAAAAGAAATCGTGTGTTGTCCCAATTCTAAATTTACCGGACTTGAACATTTTGACTCTACAAAAAACCATCTTACTCGGAACAGTTTACATCCTCCGACGATACCTTAACAGTTCCTAGGTCCTTGGTTAGGACTCGAGCTGCTGAGCTATTAACCAGCCTCAAAGGCTGTGAATCTCACTAAAGATTAACTGATGATGATGATGATGATGATGATGATGATGATGATGATGATGCATCTAGTCAAGGCGATGGTTTTCCCTGTTGCAATGGACGGCTGTGAAAGTTGGACCATAAGGAAGGCTGAAGGTCAAAGAATGGAGGCCTTTGAACTCTGGTGCTGGAGGAGACTCCTGCGAGTCCCTTGGACTGCAAGGCCATCAAACAGGTCGGTCCTAGAGGAGATCAACCCTGACTGCTCTTTAGAAGGCCAGATCCTGAAGATGAAACTCAAATACTTTGGCCACCTAATGAGAAGGAAGGACTCCCTGGAGAAGAACCTAATGCTGGGAAAGATTGAGGGCAAAAGAAGAAGGGGATGGCAGAGAACGAGGTGGCTGGATGGAGTCACTGAAGCAGTCGGCAGGACCTTAAATGGACTCCATTTAAGGAGGATGGTAGAGGACAGGAGGGCCTGGAGGAACGTTGTCCATGGGGTCGCGATGGGTCAGACACGACTTCACAACTAACAACAACTCCCAAATTAGCCTAAACAGCCAGCGTTTCATTAGAATTCAGAAAATGCTGATTCTAGCTATTCATTCTGTGGTGTTTCTCCACGGAATAGAGGTCGTCAACAAGGTTGTCCCTTTCTTATCTTTCCCTTATTTATAGGCTGTCAAGGTATCGCTTTTTTCAATCTGTAATTAAGAGAGCCAGAGTGCAGCACAGAACATCTTGGATTCATCCAGCCAAAGACATCAAATTGAGAAAGCATTTGATCTACTGCAAGAACGTGGAATTTGGGGGTGGGGGGTGGGATGGGGGTGTTAGACGTTTCTGCTGAATCACTTCGCATGGAACCGCTTCAGCCTAGAAGAAATGAGGAACAGGCAGAAAGAGTGCAGAGAAGAGCAACGAAGTTGATTAGGGGATTGGAGGCTAAAATATACGAAGAACGGTTATAGGAACTGGGTATGGACTGCCGTCTGGCAGCTGTGGCTAGGGGGACCTTTGCACAGGTTCGCCTGGTGCACCAATTGCGACCCTACTTGGATCAGGAGGCTCTCCTCACGGTCATTCATGCCCTTGTCACCTCATGGTTAGATTATTGCAACAGGCTCTCCATGGGGCTACCCTTGAAAAGTGTTCGGAGACTAGAGTTGGTCCAGAATGCAGCTGCGCGAGCTGTCGTGGGTGCACCTAGATGCACCCACATTACACCAATTCTCCGCGAGCTGCACTGGCTCCATATTGGTCTCCGTCACAATTCAAGGTGTTGGTTATTACCTTTAAAGCCCTACATGGCTCAGGGCAAGGTATCTTCGAGACCGCCTTCTGCCGCATAGCTCCCAGCAACCAGTAAGATCCCACAGAGTTGATCTCCTCCGGGTCCCGTCAGCTAAACAATGCCGGCTGGCGGGCCCGTGGGGAAGGGCCTTCTCTGTGGCTGCCCCAGCTCTCTGGAACCAGTTACCTCCTGAGATCCCCCACCCTATTGGCCTTCCGAAAAGCAGTGAAGACCTGGCTTTTCCGGCAGGCCTGGGGCCGTTGATCTCGCTCTTGTGATCTGACGAGATCCGGCCATGAATGGCGTGAATGAGTTTTTAATGTTTTTAAAATGCTTTTATAAGAATTATGTTCATTGTTTGTATTATTTTTGTTGTAAGCCGCCCAGAGTCCCTTGGGAGTTGGGCGGCATAGAAATATGATTAATTAAATTAAATCTGTCAGAAATGGTGTAGGGTCTCCTGCTCGGGCAGGGGGTTGGTCTAGATGACCTACGAGGTCCCTTCCAACTCTGATAATCTGAAAAGGACCCTGGGAACATTTTTCAGTATTTGCTTTTTGCGCTGTCACAGACGCGACCACAATCGGGCTTGTAAACAGATAATCCTTGGGTGCGATACGCCGATAAAATTATCAGGAGATGAATGCATAAACATGGATTTAGAATCCAAAAACAGGTGTGATTGTTATTCATGTTTTTAAGCAAAGGAAGATTGAATTAATCACCGTTGTCATGGTGCAAAGACAAAAGCAGTCTACTTCTAGCTGCATGTAACTTTATGCGATAATGTTGTGGTGCCACTACTTGACCTTCATCCATTACTCATTAATTCTCCATCCACGGCCCTGAACAGGCTTCAGAGTTCTTTATTTCCTTCTTTATTTATATCCCGCCTTTATTACTTTTACTAATAATTCAAGATGGTAAACATAGTCAACACACTTTCGTCCTCCCATTTTCCCCACAACAACCACCCTATTTGGGGGGGGGGCTTTGGGCTGGGAGAGAGTGGCCAACTTTCGTGCTTAAAACGGAGCTAGAATTCATGGTCTCCTAGCAATTGGCCCAAAGTTGCCCGGACCTGCGCGCTTTCCGCCGTACCATCAAAACATTTCTTTTCCAGCAGGCCAGCCTGGCCTAACCTCTTTTTTAAACTTTTTAAACTTTTTAAAATTTCTAAATTTTAAATTTTGTCTTATGAATTTGGGGGTTTCAAATTTCGTTCTCTGAGCCAATTATTTAATTGTATTTTAACGGTTTTTAACATTTGTATTATGTGTATTTTATTTGGCTGTTCACCGCCCTGAGTCCTTCGGGAGTAGGGCGGTATACAAATTTAATAAATAAATAAATAAATAAATAAATAAATAAATAAATAAATAAATAAATAAATAAATAAAATAAGTGTTGTACCTTATGATTCTTGACGAATGTATCTCTTTTTTTTATGTATACCGAGAACGTATGCACCAAGACAAATTCTTTGTGTGTCCAATCACACTTGGCCAATAAAGAATTGAATTCTATTCTATTCTATTCTATTCTATTCTATTCTATTCTATTTCTTATTCTGTTCTGTTCTGTTCTGTTCTGTTCTGTTCTGTTCTGTTCTATTCTATTTCATTCTATTCTATTCTATTCTATTCTATTCTATTCAAGGGAGAAGAAGATCATGGAAAACTTACAAGAGCAAAAAGAGGAGATTAATATTGAAAAAGTACATGTCAAAGTCCAACTAACACCTTTACTGCGTCTTTACTGCTATTTCAGTGGTACTCTCGGCTGTTTGATCGCTGAGAATTAGTTTTATGATTTATTTATTTTTTTTAGTTTTATGCAGTTTGTAGTTGTTTATAATCACAGGGGTTATTGTTGCATTTGTGTGTTGCAGGAGAAGGAAGTTGGTTTCCAATGTGCCCTCCGAAAAGCAGACGAGAGATACCGACCCAGAAATAAAACAGAATTCTCTTTTGAATTTGTTTTTTATTTTTTATTATCCCACCTAGGAAAAGAACCCAATCTTCGATAATATTTCATGAGATCAACCAGACCCAATTGTTCGTTTATACGTAGCCTGTATAATCAATCAGTAATAAACCCAGGCATTACGCCATTCTCCAATATACGAATCTCCCAGTGGAGAACTTCATCCTTAATGGTGATCAGCTGTTTTACAGGTGTACCTGCAGAAGCTCATAAACTCAAGCTCCCTTTGCACACTCATGGGGTTTCTTAGACACAGAGCAAAATGAGAAATTAGCATCAGGTGTGTCACCCGCTTTCCTCTCTACCTGTCCAGGCTAAATAAGTTTGGAAGTGTAGGAAGTTAGCACGCACCCTCTCCTAGGAAAATGAAATATTCTAGGAAATATTAAAAAGGCAGAACAATATATTTCCCTGGATGAGAAATGGAGAAACATGTTTTTTTAGGCAGGAAACAGACCAGTGGTGAAATCCATTTTTTTTTACTACTGTTTCTGTGGGCGTGGCTTGCTGGGCGTGGTGTGGCTTGGTGGGCGTGGCTCGGTGGGCATGGCAGGGGAAGGATGCTCCAAAATCTCCATTCCCACCCCACTCCAGGGAAAGGATACTGCAAAATCCCCATTCCCTCCCCATTCCTGGGGGAAGGATATTACAAAATCTCCATTTCCACCCCACTCCGGGGCCAGCCAGAGGTGATATCTGGCGGTTCTCCGAACTACTCAAAATTTCCTCTACTGGTTCTCCAGAACTGGTCAGAACCTGCTGGATTTCCCCTCTGGTCTCTAGTGATTTTGCTTCCTGAAATCCTAAATGAACTGTCGTAAGTTGAGGACTGCCTGTAATAATAATAGTAGTAATAGGCACCTTGGGTGCAAGTCTAAAATAACTGGAACATCGGCGTTGACAAAATCACCATCAGTCAATTGCAAAAGGCAGTTTTGTTTGGAAGAGTTTACATTCTGCGTCAATCTCCTTAACACCATCAAAAAACTATCCCAGGTCCTTGGGAAGGACTCTATAGGTCCATAAAAATCCCAAATCCAGTCTAAACATCTGGCTGACTATAATAATAATAATAGTCAATCATTGCTCCCTGTGGCAGCACAGCTAAATTTATTCCTAGGAGTGCTCCCTTCTACAACTTTAAAGGAATTTCAATCACCCTCATAAAAGCTACATTTATGGATGTTGAAAACTCCTGATATGTGTAAACACTAATATATATTTTAGGCACAGGTTGTTTTGCAAGAATTGTGACGGTTTCAACTCTAGTGTTTTATAACGCAGTGAAGTTCCATTTGGTGCACATGCAGGCTGCAGAATAGGACCAAAACATGGTCGGTCGGTCGATTGGTCGGCTGATAGATGCGTTCAACTTGAAGAAATATTAACCAATGACTCTTCCAAATGAAGGAGATCCTTTTTCATACTGTAGTTTCATAAGAATAGAGGGGGAAACACATTTCAGGGAGCTCGGTTTTCTTTTAATTTTACTAGCTTTCCTTTTTTTGAACAACTCAAGTCAAGAGAAGAAAAAAAAATAATCATTATAGTCTTCTCCTGCATGCCAATCTGGGACATCAGATTCATGCAATCAATCAATCAATCAATCAATCAATCTGTCAACTTGCAACTTTAATCAAGTGAAAGGGTTACCCCTTATCAGAGGCATCTTGGGTAAAGAGTAAATCATCCAGGCTGATCGCTTTATAGCCAAATTTCATGCAGAAAATCCAAACGAGCCTGGTGGGGGGGGGTCACATCCCTAAACTCTGCATCTGTACTCAAATTGTTTTGCTTTGTGCAGGTTGCCCTCGGGAAGTGAGGGGAGCCGAATGTCAACTTGCAAAGCTTTCAAGTTGCCATGAGCAGGAGGGAGGGAGAACTGAAGTGAATTCCATACATTCTTTCTGACCGCAATCAGAAGGAGGGTGTTAGGTTTCACAGCCAGCCAAAGTGGGTAATTGGAGAATGTGATTTATGACATGGCCAGGGAGGAGGGGAGAGAGAGGGTCATAGGGGGACGTAAATCTGCGTGGGGTCAGTCCTGACTGCATCCCAGTATTGCCGGAATGGTGCTCCTAATAAATCACTATATTTCCTTTGAAGTTTGGATCATGGCTCACGAATTAATTAATTCGGAAACTTGACACAATCGATCAATCAGAATAGAACTAGAAGGGATCTTGGAGGTCTTCTAGTCCAAGCAGGAAACCCTATACCAGAGGTCAGCAACCCACAGCTCTGGAGCCGCATGTGGCTCTTTCATCCCTCTGCTGTGGCTCCCTGTCGCTGGTCGGCTCCACAATTGATAGGACAATTGATAGGATAGAATTGAGTGAGCACAATTAACCAGTGGGACAGCTTGCCACCGGAAATTGTGAGTGCTCCATCACTGGAGGTCTTAAGAAGAGAATGGAGAGTCTTTTTCCTTCTGGTGAACCAGCTAGCTGGCTGCTGTCTTAACATTGAACATTAATTTTTTGAACATTTAACATTGAGGAACTTACCAGTAGCAGCGTTGATGTCGTTTTTTAAATGGTCCTCTGAATTTTTACCAAACTTTAAACGGAATTGCCACATATTCCTTCAGTCCTAGAGAAGTTGGAAGAGCTCCTGAGAAATAGCAAACGCTTTGGGCCATTGCTCATTAGAAGCAAAACAGTACAACCTTTGGGGCAGGGGTGAAATCTTCCCGGTTCAGACCGGATCGGGCGATCCGGTAGCGATTGGTGGTTCAGAGAACCGATAGCGATGGTGGCATGAGGCTCCGCCCACTCACCTGGGTGTCATTACTTCCTGGTTTTAACCAGGAATTAATGTATTTTTTTACCCTCTGTACATGCGCAGAAAGTTTTGTGCACGCGCAGAGGGTCTGTACGCACAATTGATGCATGCACAGCGCATGTACTTCCGAACTGGTAAGGAAGGTAAGGAGATTTCGCCCCTCCTTTGGGGTGACTTGACAGAGCTCGTGGCCTCTCTCGCAAAATGGCACGGGCTCTCTTCTCCCCTTATCCAACCTGTTGAAAAAAAAAAATCATAAAACTACAGCTTTAACCGCATTTGTTCAGCAAGGTCTACCCTGTCAAAATATTGAGGCGCGTTGGCTTACTTCCTCCTGCTCAAACCTAACGACGGTGCGTTTCCAATTTCCTGGCGAAGGCGCATTGTTCTGTTGACACCAGCTTAAAATGTAACACCCAATTATTATCAAGCCATGCTGATACTTCTCCTCAGCTACAGCATAAAATTCCAATGGCGCTCGGATGCCACACAGCTAATTTAGGTCAAGCCAGCATGCTCCAGGTTTTTATTTTTTTTTATTTTTTTCTGGCAGCCCTGCCACAATGCTTCTTCCTTCCTCATTCTCTCGTCGGTTGCCAGCTGCAACTTTTTCCTAAATGTTTGTTTTACAGCCGCACACGATGTGTTGACACTTCATCTGGATTCCGGGGAGCCGCGTGCTTCACAGCCGACATCCAATCTTTTAGAAACACAGAGCCAATTATGCAGATTCCTCCTTCGCTCTCGGTTTCGGATGGAAACGAAAAACCGATGGAAGACGCCATTCCCTCACAGACACCACCGCAAAGAGCAGGATTTCCATTGCTAATGCGCCCCGTTAAAGTTGTTTGCGTTGACAGAAAGAGGAAAGTTTGCACGGAAACTTTGGCTGAGGAAATTGGAATGGTCTTCCGATGTTCAGAAATTGACACAGCCTGTCAACAATTTTAATTTGATTTCATATTGCTCTGGGCCTTCCAGAGAAAACTTAGGACGGATGCTTTCAGACTTGCAAAGTTCTGTTACAGTAACCCTACAACGAAGGGATGTGGTGGGCTCAGTGGCTAAGACGTTGAGCTTGTCGATCGAAAGGTCAGCAGTTCGGCGGTTCGAATCCCTAGTGCCACGCAACGGAGTGAGCTCCTGTGACTTGTCCCAGCTTCTGCCAACCTAGCAGTTCGAAAGTAGAGAGAGAGAGAGAGAGAGAGAGAGAGAGAGAGAGAGAGAGAGAGAGAGAGAGAGAGAGAGAGAGAGAGAGAGAGAGAGAGAGAGAGAGAGAGAGAGAGAGGTTCCCAAACCTTCACAATAGATTATTCCCCTGCTTGGATAATTACCTGTTTGTTGTTGTTGTTGTTGTTGTTTTTAATTTTTACCTTTTCCCACTTGCAAATCTCTCGATATTTTTCGGCTTACTTGATTAACAACCAACCAACCCTGCTCTACTGCCTTGCTTAAATAACCTTTTCCGTAAGGGGTGAAACCCGTCCCTTATCAGCTGGCACAGTATAATGCCAGCCAAATATATTTTCTTTATCTTAGTGCAGCAGCAGTACCCAAATTCAAATTCCTGGGCCATTCGCAGCTGGTAATATTAACAGGTCCTTGATGTAACCCAATAGGAAGGAGAGCTGTGTGTAAAATCGATCTGATTTGAATATGTCTAGAGATGTTGATCCCGGGTGGTAGAAAGTTGAAGGGTGCCTTGAGTGATGGCCAAGTTTGATTTCTACTTGTATTTGCTAAAAGGGATTTGAGAGCCATGGAGCTGCCTGGAAATGCCAAGGGAAATCATCAAAACCGTAAAAAAAGTGAACATGTGATCGGGGTGATGGGGGTTCGCAGGGGTTCGGGAGAACCTCTAGCTAAGATTCTGTGCAGTTTGGAGAACCCCCAAATCCCACTCCTGGCTGGCCCTGCCCCGCCCACCCCTCCCCTCCCCTCCCAGGAGACCCACGCAGATAAGTGCAGGGTGCGCACGGAGTCTCAGGGAGGGTGAAAAACAGGCCTACCAGAAGTTTGGGAAGGCCGAAAACAGGCCCGTTTCCTGCCTCCAGAGGGCCTCCGGTGCCTGGGGAGGCCATTTTCACCGTCCTGGAGGCTCGAGGAAAGCCTCCAGAGCCCAGGGAGGGCAAAATCGCCCCCCACCCCCAATCACCAGGACACGGTGAGTTCTAGTCTCGCCTTAGCTGTGAAAGCTAGCTGAGTCACTCTCTGTCCAATCCAGTCACTCTCTGCCCAAACCACCTCACAGGATGGTTATAAAGAAAATAGGAGGAGGAAAAAGTATCAGTTATGTTCGCTACCTTTGAGTTATTTATAGAAATAATAATAGATGGGATAAGAATCTATTAAGTAAATAGATGAATAAATTACAGGTTTTATGACTTATATATTTGGTAATCAGCCTTACCACAGGGATTTTAATTCCCGTGCTTTCATTTCTGATGGCTCTTCCTATCGTAAACTGCTAACAGCCTGGGGACTGTGATGGTTTAGAAAGGCCAATAAATTCATCAATACATACAATAAAAATTGTTCAGTCCAATCAGGTGTCACTCAAAGTATTTTGGATGCTCCCACATGGGGAAAAGAAGAAAATGCATGATGCCGCGGTCAGAAAAAAAGCTGCCCAGGAGCAAAAAAATTTTTTATTCTCAAATGTAAAAACGGATGCTAGAATGTGATTCGGGGTGGAATTCCATGTCTAAAAATATTATTATTAGCTGTTTTTAAAAATCGAGTGTTTTTGCTGCCCGAGGAAGAAAACGCGTGATGCCGCGGTCAGAAAAAAAGCTGCCCAGGAGCAAAAAAATTTTTTTTTCTCAAATGTAGTAACGGATGCTAGAATGTGATTCGGGGTGGAATTCCATGTCTAAAAATATTATTATTAGCTGTTTTTAAAAATCGAGTGTTTTTGCTGCCCGACGAAGAAAACGCGTGATGCCGCGGTCAGAAAAAAAGCTGCCCAGGAGCAAAAAATTTATTTTTTCTCAAATGTAGTAATGGATGCTAGAATGTGATTCAGGGTGGAATTCCATGTCTAAAAATATTATTATTAGCTGTTTTTAAAAATTGAGTGTTTTTGCTGCCCGAGGAAGAAAACGCGTGATGCCGCGGTCAGAAAAAAAGCTGCCCAGGAGCAAAAAAATTTTTTTTTCTCAAATGTAGTAACGGATGCTAGAATGTGATTCGGGGTGGAATTCCATGTCTAAAAATATTATTATTAGCTGTTTTTAAAAATCGAGTGTTTTTGCTGCCCGAGGAAGAAAACGCGTGATGCCGCGGTCAGAAAAAAAGCTGCCCAGGAGCAAAAAAATTTTTTTTCTCAAATGTAGTAACGGATGCTAGAATGTGATTCGGGGCGGAATTCCACGTCTAAAAATATTATTATTAGCTGTTTTTCAAAATCGAGTGTTTTTCCTGCCCGAGGAAGAAAACGCGTGATGCTGCGGTCAGAAAAAAAGCTGTCCAGGAGCAAAAAAAAATTATTTTCTCAAATGTAGTAACGGATGCTAGAATGTGATTCGGGGTGGAATTCCACGTCTAAAAATATTATTATTAACTGGTTTTAAAAATTGAGTGTTTTTGCTGCACGAGGAAGAAAACGCGTGATGCCACGGTCAGAAAAAAAGCTGTCCAGGAGCAAAAAAATTTTTTTTCTCAGATGTAGTAACGGATGCTAGAATGTGATTCGGGGTGTGATTCCATGTCTAAAAATATTATTATTAACTGTTTTTAAAAATCCAGTGTTTTTGCTGCCCGAGGAAGAAAACGCGTGATGCCGCGGTCAGAAGAAAAGCTGCCCAGGAGCAAAAAAATTTTTTTTTCTCAGATGTAGTACCGAATGCCAGAATGTGATTCGGGGTGGAATTCCTTGTCTAAAAATATTATTATTAACTGTTTTTAAAAATCCAGTGTTTTTGCTGCCCGAGGAAGAAAACGCGTGATGCCGCGGTCAGAAGAAAAGCTGCCAAGGAGCAAAAAAAAATTTTTTTCTCAAATGTAGTAACGGATGCTAGAATGTGATTCGGGGTGGAATTCCATGTCTAAAAATATTATTATTAGCTGTTTTTAAAAATCGAGTGTTTTTGCTGCCCGAGGAAGAAAACGTGTGATGCCGCGGTCAGAAAAAAAGCTGTCCAGGAGCAAAAAAAATTTTTTTTTCTCAAATGTAATAACGGATGCTAGAATGTGATTCGGGGTGGAATTCCATGTCTAAAAATATTATTATTAGCTGTTTTTAAAAATCGAGTGTTTTTGCTGCCCGAGGAAGAAAACGCGTGATGCCGCGGTCAGAAAAAAAGCTGCCCAGGAGGAAAAAAATTTTCTTTTCTCAAATGTAAAAACGGATGGTAGAATGTGATTCGGGGTGGAATTCCATGTCTAAAAATATTATTATTAGCTGTTTTTAAAAATAGAGTGTTTTTGCTGCCCGAGGAAGAAAACGCGTGATGCCGCGGTCAGAAGAAAAGCTGCCCAGGAGCAAAAAAAATTTTTTTTCTCAAATGTAGTAACGGATGCTAGAATGTGATTCGGGGTGGAATTCCATGTCTAAAAATATTATTATTAGCTGTTTTTAAAAATCGAGTGTTTTTGCTGCCCGAGGAAGAAAACGTGTGATGCCGCGGTCAGAAAAAAAGCTGTCCAGGAGCAAAAAAAATTTTTTTTTCTCAAATGTAATAACGGATGCTAGAATGTGATTCGGGGTGGAATTCCATGTCTAAAAATATTATTATTAGCTGTTTTTAAAAATCGAGTGTTTTTGCTGCCCGAGGAAGAAAACGCGTGATGCCGCGGTCAGAAAAAAAGCTGCCCAGGAGGAAAAAAATTTTTTTTTCTCAAATGTAAAAACGGATGGTAGAATGTGATTCGGGGTGGAATTCCATGTCTAAAAATATTATTATTAGCTGTTTTTAAAAATAGAGTGTTTTTGCTGCCCGAGGAAGAAAACGCGTGATGCCGCAGTCAGAAAAAAAGCTGTCCAGGAGCAAAAAAATTTTTTTTTCTCAGATGTAGTAACGGATGCTAGAATGTGATTCGGGGTGTGATTCCATGTCTAAAAATATTATTATTAACTGTTTTTAAAAATCGAGTGTTTTTGCTGCCCGAGGAAGAAAACGTGTGATGCCGCGGTCAGAAAAAAAGCTGCCCAGGAGGAAAAAAATTTTTTTTTCTCAAATGTAAAAACGGATGGTAGAATGTGATTCGGGGTGGAATTCCATGTCTAAAAATATTATCATTAGCTGTTTTTAAAAATAGAGTGTTTTTGCTGCCCGAGGAAGAAAACGCGTGATGCCGCAGTCAGAAAAAAAGCTGTCCAGGAGCAAAAAAAATTTTTTTCCTCAAATGTAATAACGGATGCTAGAATGTGATTCGGGGTGGAATTCCATGTCTAAAAATATTATTATTAGCTGTTTTTAAAAATCGAGTGTTTTTGCTGCCCGAGGAAGAAAACGCGTGATGCCGCGGTCAGAAAAAAAGCTGTCCAGGAGCAAAAAAAATTTTTTTTCTCAAATGTAATAACGGATGCTAGAATGTGATTTGGGGTGGAATTCCATGTCTAAAAATATTATTATTAGCTGTTTTTTAAAATCGAGTGTTTTTGCTGCCCGACGAAGAAAACGCGTGATGCCGCGGTCAGAAGAAAAGCTGCCCAGGAGCAAATTTTTTTTTTTCTCAAATGTAATAACGGATGCCAGAATGTGATTCGGGGTGGAATTCCATGTCTAAAAATATTATTATTAGCTGTTTTTAAAAATCGAGTGTTTTTGCTGCCCGACGAAGAAAACGCGTGATGCCGCGGTCAGAAAAAAAGCTGCCCAGGAGCAAAAAAAAATTTTTTTCTCAAAGGTAGTAACGGATGTTAGAATGTGATTCGGGGTGGAATTCCATGTCTAAAAATATTATTATTAGCTGTTTTTAAAAATCAAGTGTTTTTGCTGCCCGACGAAGAAAACGCGTGATGCCGCGGTCAGAAAAAAAGCTGCCGAGGAGCAAAAAAATTTTTTTTTCTCAAAGGTAGTAACGGATGCTAGAATGTGATTCGGGGTGGAATTCCATGTCTAAAAATATTATTATTAGCTGTTTTTAAAAATTGAGTGTTTTTGCTGCCCGAGGAAGAAAACGCGTGATGCCACGGTCAGAAAAAAAGCTGCCCAGGAGCAAAAAATTTTTTTTTTCTCAAATGTAGTAATGGATGCTAGAATGTGATTCGGGGTGGAATTCCTTGTCTAAAAATATTATTATTAACTGTTTTTAAAAATCCAGTGTTTTTGCTGCCCGAGGAAGAAAACGCGTGATGCCGCGGTCAGAAGAAAAGCTGCCCAGGAGCAAAAAAAAATTTTTTTCTCAAATGTAGTAACGGATGCTAGAATGTGATTCGGGGTGGAATTCCATGTCTAAAAATATTATTATTAGCTGTTTTTAAAAATCGAGTGTTTTTGCTGCCCGAGGAAGAAAACGTGTGATGCCGCGGTCAGAAAAAAAGCTGTCCAGGAGCAAAAAAAATTTTTTTTTCTCAAATGTAATAACGGATGCTAGAATGTGATTCGGGGTGGAATTCCATGTCTAAAAATATTATTATTAGCTGTTTTTAAAAATCGAGTGTTTTTGCTGCCCGAGGAAGAAAACGCGTGATGCCGCGGTCAGAAAAAAAGCTGCCCAGGAGGAAAAAAATTTTCTTTTCTCAAATGTAAAAACGGATGGTAGAATGTGATTCGGGGTGGAATTCCATGTCTAAAAATATTATTATTAGCTGTTTTTAAAAATAGAGTGTTTTTGCTGCCCGAGGAAGAAAACGCGTGATGCCGCAGTCAGAAAAAAAGCTGTCCAGGAGCAAAAAAAATTTTTTTTCTCAGATGTAGTAACGGATGCTAGAATGTGATTCGGGGTGTGATTCCATGTCTAAAAATATTATTATTAACTGTTTTTAAAAATCGAGTGTTTTTGCTGCCCGAGGAAGAAAACGCGTGATGCCGCGGTCAGAAAAAAAGCTGCCCAGGAGGAAAAAAATTTTTTTTTCTCAAATGTAAAAACGGACGGTAGAATGTGATTCGGGGTGGAATTCCATGTCTAAAAATATTATCATTAGCTGTTTTTAAAAATAGAGTGTTTTTGCTGCCCGAGGAAGAAAACGCGTGATGCCGCAGTCAGAAAAAAAGCTGTCCAGGAGCAAAAAAAATTTTTTTCCTCAAATGTAATAACGGATGCTAGAATGTGATTCGGGGTGGAATTCCATGTCTAAAAATATTATTATTAGCTGTTTTTAAAAATCGAGTGTTTTTGCTGCCCGAGGAAGAAAACGCGTGATGCCGCGGTCAGAAAAAAAGCTGTCCAGGAGCAAAAAAAATTTTTTTTCTCAAATGTAATAATGGATGCTAGAATGTGATTTGGGGTGGAATTCCATGTCTAAAAATATTATTATTAGCTGTTTTTTAAAATCGAGTGTTTTTGCTGCCCGACGAAGAAAACGCGTGATGCCGCGGTCAGAAGAAAAGCTGCCCAGGAGCAAATTTTTTTTTTTCTCAAATGTAATAACGGATGCCAGAATGTGATTCGGGGTGGAATTCCATGTCTAAAAATATTATTATTAGCTGTTTTTAAAAATCGAGTGTTTTTGCTGCCCGACGAAGAAAACGCGTGATGCCGCGGTCAGAAAAAAAGCTGCCCAGGAGCAAAAAAAAATTTTTCTCTCAAAGGTAGTAACGGATGTTAGAATGTGATTCGGGGTGGAATTCCATGTCTAAAAATATTATTATTAGCTGTTTTTAAAAATCAAGTGTTTTTGCTGCCCGACGAAGAAAACGCGTGATGCCGCGGTCAGAAAAAAAGCTGCCGAGGAGCAAAAAAAATTTTTTTTCTCAAAGGTAGTAACGGATGCTAGAATGTGATTCGGGGTGGAATTCCATGTCTAAAAATATTATTATTAGCTGTTTTTAAAAATTGAGTGTTTTTGCTGCCCGAGGAAGAAAACGCGTGATGCCACGGTCAGAAAAAAAGCTGCCCAGGAGCAAAAAATTTTTTTTTTCTCAAATGTAGTAATGGATGCTAGAATGTGATTCGGGGTGGAATTCCATGTCTAAAAATATTATTATTAGCTGTTTTTAAAAATCGAGTGTTTTTGCTGCCCGAGGAAGAAAACGCGTGATGCCGCGGTCAGAAAAAAAGCTGTCCAGGAGCAAAAAAAAATTTTTTCCTCAAATGTAATAACGGATGCTAGAATGTGATTCGGGGTGGAATTCCATGTCTAAAAATATTATTATTAGCTGTTTTTAAAAATCGAGTGTTTTTGCTGCCCGAGGAAGAAAACGCGTGATGCCGCGGTCAGAAAAAAAGCTGCCCAGGAGCAAAAAAATTTTTTTTCTCAGATGTAGTAACGGATGCTAGAATGTGATTCGGGGTGTGATTCCATGTCTAAAAATATTATTATTAACTGTTTTTAAAAATCCAGTGTTTTTGCTGCCCGAGGAAGAAAACGCGTGATGCCGCGGTCAGAAGAAAAGCTGCCCAGGAGCAAAAAAATTTTTTTTTCTCAGATGTAGTACCGAATGCCAGAATGTGATTCGGGGTGGAATTCCTTGTCTAAAAATATTATTATTAACTGTTTTTAAAAATCCAGTGTTTTTGCTGCCCGAGGAAGAAAACGCGTGATGCCGCGGTCAGAAGAAAAGCTGCCCAGGAGCAAAAAAAATTTTTTTTCTCAAATGTAGTAACGGATGCTAGAATGTGATTCGGGGTGGAATTCCATGTCTAAAAATATTATTATTAGCTGTTTTTAAAAATCGAGTGTTTTTGCTGCCCGAGGAAGAAAACGTGTGATGCCGCGGTCAGAAAAAAAGCTGTCCAGGAGCAAAAAAATTTTTTTTTCTCAGATATAGTACCGAATGCCAGAATGTGATTCGGGGTGGAATTCCTTGTCTAAAAATATTATTATTAACTGTTTTTAAAAATCCAGTGTTTTTGCTGCCCGAGGAAGAAAACGCGTGATGCCGCGGTCAGAAGAAAAGCTGCCCAGGAGCAAAAAAAATTTTTTTTCTCAAATGTAGTAACGGATGCTAGAATGTGATTCGGGGTGGAATTCCATGTCTAAAAATATTATTATTAGCTGTTTTTAAAAATCGAGTGTTTTTGCTGCCCGAGGAAGAAAACGTGTGATGCCGCGGTCAGAAAAAAAGCTGTCCAGGAGCAAAAAAATTTTTTTTTTCTCAAATGTAATAACGGATGCTAGAATGTGATTCGGGGTGGAATTCCATGTCTAAAAATATTATTATTAGCTGTTTTTAAAAATCGAGTGTTTTTGCTGCCCGAGGAAGAAAACACGTGATGCCGCGGTCAGAAAAAAAGCTGCCCAGGAGGAAAAAAATTTTTTTTTCTCAAATGTAAAAACGGATGGTAGAATGTGATTCGGGGTGGAATTCCATGTCTAAAAATATTATTATTAGCTGTTTTTAAAAATAGAGTGTTTTTGCTGCCCGAGGAAGAAAACGCGTGATGCTGCAGTCAGAAAAAAAGCTGTCCAGGAGCAAAAAAATTTTTTTTTCTCAGATGTAGTAACGGATGCTAGAATGTGATTCGGGGTGTGATTCCATGTCTAAAAATATTATTATTAACTGTTTTTAAAAATCGAGTGTTTTTGCTGCCCGAGGAAGAAAACGTGTGATGCCGCGGTCAGAAAAAAAGCTGTCCAGGAGCAAAAAAAATTTTTTTTTCTCAAATGTAATAACGGATGCTAGAATGTGATTCGGGGTGGAATTCCATGTCTAAAAATATTATTATTAGCTGTTTTTAAAAATCGAGTGTTTTTGCTGCCCGAGGAAGAAAACGTGTGATGCCGCGGTCAGAAAAAAAGCTGCCCAGGAGCAAAAAAATTTCTTTTTCTCAAATGTAGTAACGGATGCTAGAATGTGATTCGGGGTGGAATTCCATGTCTAAAAATATTATTATTAGCTGTTTTAAAAAATCGAGTGTTTTTGCTGCCCGAGGAAGAAAACGCGTGATGCCGCGGTCAGAAAAAAAGCTGCCCAGGAGGAAAAAAAATTTTTTTTCTCAAATGTAAAAACGGATGGTAGAATGTGATTCGGGGTGGAATTCCATGTCTAAAAATATTATCATTAGCTGTTTTTAAAAATAGAGTGTTTTTGCTGCCCGAGGAAGAAAACGCGTGATGCCGCAGTCAGAAAAAAAGCTGTCCAGGAGCAAAAAAAATTTTTTTCCTCAAATGTAATAACGGATGCTAGAATGTGATTCGGGGTGGAATTCCATGTCTAAAAATATTATTATTAGCTGTTTTTAAAAATCGAGTGTTTTTGCTGCCCGAGGAAGAAAACGCGTGATGCCGCGGTCAGAAAAAAAGCTGTCCAGGAGCAAAAAAAATTTTTTTTCTCAAATGTAATAACGGATGCTAGAATGTGATTTGGGGTGGAATTCCATGTCTAAAAATATTATTATTAGCTGTTTTTAAAAATCGAGTGTTTTTGCTGCCCGACGAAGAAAACGCGTGATGCCGCGGTCAGAAGAAAAGCTGCCCAGGAGCAAAAAAATTTTTTTTTCTCAAATGTAGTAACGGATGCTAGAATGTGATTCGGGGTGGAATTCCATGTCTAAAAATATTATTATTAGCTGTTTTTAAAAATCGAGTGTTTTTGCTGCCCGAGGAAGAAAACGCGTGATGCCGCGGTCAGAAAAAAAGCTGCCCAGGAGCAAAAAAATTTTTTTTCTCAAAGGTAGTAACGGATGCTAGAATGTGATTCGGGGTGGAATTCCATGTCTAAAAATATTATTATTAGCTGTTTTTAAAAATCGAGTGTTTTTGCTGGCAGACGAAGAAAACGCGTGATGCCGCGGTCAGAAAAAAAGCTGCCCAGGAGCAAAAAAAAATTTTTTTCTCAAATGTAATAACGGATGCCAGAATGTGATTCGGGGTGGAATTCCATGTCTAAAAATATTATTATTAGCTGTTTTTTAAAATCGAGTGTTTTTGCTGCCAGACGAAGAAAACGCGTGATGCCGCAGTCAGAAAAAAAGCTGCCCAGGAGCAAAAAAAATTTTTTTTCTCAAAGGTAGTAACGGATGCTAGAATGTGATTCGGGGTGGAATTCCATGTCTAAAAATATTATTATTAGCTGTTTTTAAAAGTCGAGTGTTTTTGCTGCCCGAGGAAGAAAACGCGTGATGCCGCGGTCAGAAAAAAAGCTGCCCAGGAGCAAAAAAAAATTTTTTTCTCAAATGTAATAACGGATGCTAGAATGTGATTCGGGGTGGAATTCCATGTCTAAAAATATTATTATTAGCTGTTTTTTAAAATCGAGTGTTTTTGCTGCCAGACGAAGAAAACGCGTGATGCCGCGGTCAGAAAAAAGCTGCCCAGCAGCAAAAAAATTTTTTTTTCTCAAATGTAGTAACAGATGCTAGAATGTGATTCGGGGTGGAATTCCATGTCTAAAAATATTATTATTAGCTGTTTTTAAAAGTCGAGTGTTTTTGCTGGCAGACGAAGAAAACGCGTGATGCCGCGGTCAGAAAAAAAGCTGCCCAGCAGCAAAAAAATTTTTTTTTCTCAAATGTAGTAACAGATGCTAGAATGTGATTCGGGGTGGAATTCCATGTCTAAAAATATTATTATTAGCTGTTTTTAAAAGTCGAGTGTTTTTGCTGGCAGACGAAGAAAACGCGTGATGCCGCGGTCAGAAAAAAAGCTGCCCAGGAGCAAAAAATTTTTTTTTTCTCAAATGTAGTAATGGATGCTAGAATGTGATTCGGGGTGGAATTCCATGTCTAAAAATATTATTATTAGCTGTTTTTTAAAATCGAGTGTTTTTGCTGCCAGACGAAGAAAACGCGTGATGCCGCGGTCAGAAAAAAAGCTGCCCAGGAGCAAAAAAATTTTTTTTTCTCAAATGTAGTAACGGATGCTAGAATGTGATTCGGGGTGGAATTCCATGTCTAAAAATATTATTATTAGCTGTTTTTAAAAATCGAGTGTTTTTGCTGCCCGAGGAAGAAAACGCGTGATGCCGCGGTTAGAAAAAAAGCTGCCCAGGAGCAAAAAAATTTTTTTTTCTCAAATGTAATAACGGATGCTAGAATGTGATTCGGGGTGGAATTCCATGTCCAAAAATATTATTATTAGCTGTTTTTAAAAGTCGAGTGTTTTTGCTGGCAGACGAAGAAAACGCGTGATGCCGCGGTCAGAAAAAAAGCTGCCCAGGAGCAAAAAAATTTTTTTTTCTCAAATGTAGTAACGGATGCTAGAATGTGATTCAGGGTGGAATTCCATGTCTAAAAATATTATTATTAGCTGTTTTTAAAAATCGAGTGTTTTTGCTGCCCGAGGAAGAAAACGCGTGATGCCGCGGTCAGACAAAAAGCTGTCCAGGAGCAAAAAAAAATTTTCTCCTCAAATGTAATAACGGATGCTAGAATGTGATTCGGGGTGGAATTCCATGTCTAAAAATATTATTATTAGCTGTTTTTTAAAATCGAGTGTTTTTGCTGCCAGATGAAGAAAACGCGTGATGCCGCGGTCAGAAAAAAAGCTGCCCAGGAGCAAAAAAATTTTTTTTTCTCAAATGTAGTAACAGATGCTAGAATGTGATTCGGGGTGGAATTCCATGTCTAAAAATATTATTATTAGCTGTTTTTAAAAGTCGAGTGTTTTTGCTGCCCGAGGAAGAAAACGCGTGATGCCGCGGTCAGAAAAAAAGCTGCCCAGCAGCAAAAAAATTTTTTTTTCTCAAATGTAGTAACAGATGCTAGAATGTGATTCGGGGTGGAATTCCATGTCTAAAAATATTATTATTAGCTGTTTTTAAAAGTCGAGTGTTTTTGCTGGCAGACGAAGAAAACGCGTGATGCCGCGGTCAGAAAAAAAGCTGCCCAGCAGCAAAAAAATTTTTTTTTCTCAAATGTAGTAACAGATGCTAGAATGTGATTCGGGGTGGAATTCCATGTCTAAAAATATTATTATTAGCTGTTTTTAAAAGTCGAGTGTTTTTGCTGCCCGAGGAAGAAAACGCGTGATGCCGCGGTCAGAAAAAAAGCTGCCCAGGAGCAAAAAAATTTTTTTTTCTCAAATGTAATAACGGATGCTAGAATGTGATTCGGGGTGGAATTCCATGTCTAAAAATATTATTATTAGCTGTTTTTTAAAATCGAGTGTTTTTGCTGCCAGACGAAGAAAACGCGTGATGCCGCGGTCAGAAAAAAAGCTGCCCAGCAGCAAAAAAATTTTTTTTTCTCAAATGTAGTAACAGATGCTAGAATGTGATTCGGGGTGGAATTCCATGTCTAAAAATATTATTATTAGCTGTTTTTAAAAGTCGAGTGTTTTTGCTGGCAGACGAAGAAAACGCGTGATGCCGCGGTCAGAAAAAAAGCTGCCCAGCAGCAAAAAAATTTTTTTTTCTCAAATGTAGTAACAGATGCTAGAATGTGATTCGGGGTGGAATTCCATGTCTAAAAATATTATTATTAGCTGTTTTTAAAAGTCGAGTGTTTTTGCTGGCAGACGAAGAAAACGCGTGATGCCGCGGTCAGAAAAAAAGCTGCCCAGGAGCAAAAAAATTTTTTTTTCTCAAATGTAGTAACGGATGCTAGAATGTGATTCGGGGTGGAATTCCATGTCTAAAAATATTATTATTAGCTGTTTTTTAAAATCGAGTGTTTTTGCTGCCAGACGAAGAAAACGCGTGATGCCGCGGTCAGAAAAAAAGCTGCCCAGGAGCAAAAAAATTTTTTTTTCTCAAATGTAGTAACGGATGCTAGAATGTGATTCGGGGTGGAATTCCATGTCTAAAAATATTATTATTAGCTGTTTTTAAAAATCGAGTGTTTTTGCTGCCCGAGGAAGAAAACGCGTGATGCCGCGGTTAGAAAAAAAGCTGCCCAGGAGCAAAAAAAATTTTTTTTCTCAAATGTAATAACGGATGCTAGAATGTGATTCGGGGTGGAATTCCATGTCCAAAAATATTATTATTAGCTGTTTTTAAAAGTCGAGTGTTTTTGCTGGCAGACGAAGAAAACGCGTGATGCCGCGGTCAGAAAAAAAGCTGCCCAGGAGCAAAAAAATTTTTTTTTCTCAAATGTAGTAACGGATGCTAGAATGTGATTCAGGGTGGAATTCCATGTCTAAAAATATTATTATTAGCTGTTTTTAAAAATCGAGTGTTTTTGCTGCCCGAGGAAGAAAACGCGTGATGCCGCGGTCAGACAAAAAGCTGTCCAGGAGCAAAAAAAAATTTTCTCCTCAAATGTAATAACGGATGCTAGAATGTGATTCGGGGTGGAATTCCATGTCTAAAAATATTATTATTAGCTGTTTTTTAAAATCGAGTGTTTTTGCTGCCAGATGAAGAAAACGCGTGATGCCGCGGTCAGAAAAAAAGCTGCCCAGGAGCAAAAAATTTTTTTTTTCTCAAATGTAGTAACAGATGCTAGAATGTGATTCGGGGTGGAATTCCATGTCTAAAAATATTATTATTAGCTGTTTTTAAAAGTCGAGTGTTTTTGCTGCCCGAGGAAGAAAACGCGTGATGCCGCGGTCAGAAAAAAAGCTGCCCAGGAGCAAAAAAAAATTTTCTTCTCAAATGTAATAACGGATGCTAGAATGTGATTCGGTGTGGAATTCCATGTCTAAAAATATTATTATTAGCTGTTTTTTAAAATCGAGTGTTTTTGCTGCCAGACGAAGAAAACGCGTGATGCCGCGGTCAGAAAAAAAGCTGCCCAGCAGCAAAAAAATTTTTTTTTCTCAAATGTAGTAACAGATGCTAGAATGTGATTCGGGGTGGAATTCCATGTCTAAAAATATTATTATTAGCTGTTTTTAAAAGTCGAGTGTTTTTGCTGGCAGACGAAGAAAACGCGTGATGCCGCGGTCAGAAAAAAAGCTGCCCAGCAGCAAAAAAATTTTTTTTTCTCAAATGTAGTAACAGATGCTAGAATGTGATTCGGGGTGGAATTCCATGTCTAAAAATATTATTATTAGCTGTTTTTAAAAGTCGAGTGTTTTTGCTGGCAGACGAAGAAAACGCGTGATGCCGCGGTCAGAAAAAAAGCTGCCCAGGAGCAAAAAATTTTTTTTTTCTCAAATGTAGTAACGGATGCTAGAATGTGATTCGGGGTGGAATTCCATGTCTAAAAATATTATTATTAGCTGTTTTTTAAAATCGAGTGTTTTTGCTGCCAGACGAAGAAAACGCGTGATGCCGCGGTCAGAAAAAAAGCTGCCCAGGAGCAAAAAAATTTTTTTTTCTCAAATGTAGTAACGGATGCTAGAATGTGATTCGGGGTGGAATTCCATGTCTAAAAATATTATTATTAGCTGTTTTTAAAAATCGAGTGTTTTTGCTGCCCGAGGAAGAAAACGCGTGATGCCGCGGTTAGAAAAAAAGCTGCCCAGGAGCAAAAAAAATTTTTTTTCTCAAATGTAATAACGGATGCTAGAATGTGATTCGGGGTGGAATTCCATGTCCAAAAATATTATTATTAGCTGTTTTTAAAAGTCGAGTGTTTTTGCTGGCAGACGAAGAAAACGCGTGATGCCGCGGTCAGACAAAAAGCTGTCCAGGAGCAAAAAAAAATTTTCTCCTCAAATGTAATAACGGATGCTAGAATGTGATTCGGGGTGGAATTCCATGTCTAAAAATATTATTATTAGCTGTTTTTTAAAATCGAGTGTTTTTGCTGCCAGATGAAGAAAACGCGTGATGCCGCGGTCAGAAAAAAAGCTGCCCAGGAGCAAAAAAATTTTTTTTTCTCAAATGTAGTAACAGATGCTAGAATGTGATTCGGGGTGGAATTCCATGTCTAAAAATATTATTATTAGCTGTTTTTAAAAATCGAGTGTTTTTGCTGCCCGAGGAAGAAAACGCGTGATGCCGCGGTCAGAAAAAAAGCTGTCCAGGAGCAAAAAAATTTTTTTTTCTCAAAGGTAGTAACAGATGCTAGAATGTGATTCGGGGTGGAATTCCATGTCTAAAAATATTATTATTAGCTGTTTTTAAAAGTCGAGTGTTTTTGCTGGCAGACGAAGAAAACGCGTGATGCCGCGGTCAGAAAAAAAGCTGCCCAGGAGCAAAAAAAATTTTTTTTCTCAAAGGTAGTAACGGATGCTAGAATGTGATTCGGGGTGGAATTCCATGTCTAAAAATATTATTATTAGCTGTTTTTAAATATCGAGTGTTTTTGCTGCCCGAGGAAGAAAACGCGTGATGCCGCGGTCAGAAAAAAAGCTGTCCAGGAGGAAAAAATTTTTTTTCCTAAAATGTAATAACGGATGCTAGAATGTGATTCGGGGTGGAATTCCATGTCTAAAAATATTATTATTAGCTGTTTTTAAAAATCGAGTGTTTTTGCTGCCCGAGGAAGAAAACGCGTGATGCCGCGGTCAGAAAAAAAGCTGCCCAGGAGCAAAAAAAATTTTTTTCTCAAAGGTAGTAACGGATGCTAGAATGTGATTCGGGGTGGAATTCCATGTCTAAAAATATTATTATTAGCTGTTTTTAAAAGTCGAGTGTTTTTGCTGCCCGACGAAGAAAACGCGTGATGCCGCGGTCAGAAAAAAAGCTGCCCATGAGCAAAAAAAATTTTTTTTCTCAAAGGTAGTAACGGATGCTAGAATGTGATTCAGGGTGGAATTCCATGTCTAAAAATATTATTATTAGCTGTTTTTAAAAATCGAGTGTTTTTGCTGCCCGACGAAGAAAACGCGTGATGCCGCGGTCAGAAAAAAAGCTGCCCAGGAGCAAAAAATTTATTTTTTCTCAAATGTAGTAATGGATGCTAGAATGTGATTCAGGGTGGAATTCCATGTCTAAAAATATTATTATTAGCTGTTTTTAAAAATTGAGTGTTTTTGCTGCCCGAGGAAGAAAACGCGTGATGCCGCGGTCAGAAAAAAAGCTGCCCAGGAGCAAAAAATTTTTTTTCCTCAAAGGTAGTAACGGATGCTAGAATGTGATTCGGGGTGGAATTCCATGTCTAAAAATATTATTATTAGATGTTTTTAAAAATCGAGTGTTTTTGCTGCCCGACGAAGAAAACGCGTGATGCCGCGGTCAGAAAAAAAGCTGCCCAGGAGCAAAAAAAAATATTTTTTCTCAAATGTAGTAATGGATGCTAGAATGTGATTCGGGGTGGAATTCCATGTCCAAAAATATTATTATTAGCTGTTTTTAAAAGTCGAGTGTTTTTGCTGGCAGACGAAGAAAACGCGTGATGCCGCGGTCAGAAAAAAAGCTGCCCAGGAGCAAAAAAATTTTTTTTTCTCAAATGTAGTAACGGATGCTAGAATGTGATTCGGGGTGGAATTCCATGTCTAAAAATATTATTATTAGCTGTTTTTAAAAATCGAGTGTTTTTGCTGCCCGAGGAAGAAAACGCGTGATGCCGCGGTCAGACAAAAAGCTGTCCAGGAGCAAAAAAAAATTTTCTCCTCAAATGTAATAACGGATGCTAGAATGTGATTCGGGGTGGAATTCCATGTCTAAAAATATTATTATTAGCTGTTTTTTAAAATCGAGTGTTTTTGCTGCCAGATGAAGAAAACGCGTGATGCCGCGGTCAGAAAAAAAGCTGCCCAGGAGCAAAAAAATTTTTTTTTCTCAAATGTAGTAACAGATGCTAGAATGTGATTCGGGGTGGAATTCCATGTCTAAAAATATTATTATTAGCTGTTTTTAAAAATCGAGTGTTTTTGCTGCCCGAGGAAGAAAACGCGTGATGCCGCGGTCAGAAAAAAAGCTGTCCAGGAGCAAAAAAAATTTTTTTTCTCAAAGGTAGTAACAGATGCTAGAATGTGATTCGGGGTGGAATTCCATGTCTAAAAATATTATTATTAGCTGTTTTTAAAAGTCGAGTGTTTTTGCTGGCAGACGAAGAAAACGCGTGATGCCGCGGTCAGAAAAAAAGCTGCCCAGGAGCAAAAAAAATTTTTTTTCTCAAAGGTAGTAACGGATGCTAGAATGTGATTCGGGGTGGAATTCCATGTCTAAAAATATTATTATTAGCTGTTTTTAAATATCGAGTGTTTTTGCTGCCCGAGGAAGAAAACGCGTGATGCCGCGGTCAGAAAAAAAGCTGTCCAGGAGGAAAAAATTTTTTTTCCTAAAATGTAATAACGGATGCTAGAATGTGATTCGGGGTGGAATTCCATGTCTAAAAATATTATTATTAGCTGTTTTTAAAAATCGAGTGTTTTTGCTGCCCGAGGAAGAAAACGCGTGATGCCGCGGTCAGAAAAAAAGCTGCCCAGGAGCAAAAAAAATTTTTTTCTCAAAGGTAGTAACGGATGCTAGAATGTGATTCGGGGTGGAATTCCATGTCTAAAAATATTATTATTAGCTGTTTTTAAAAGTCGAGTGTTTTTGCTGCCCGACGAAGAAAACGCGTGATGCCGCGGTCAGAAAAAAAGCTGCCCATGAGCAAAAAAAATTTTTTTTCTCAAAGGTAGTAACGGATGCTAGAATGTGATTCAGGGTGGAATTCCATGTCTAAAAATATTATTATTAGCTGTTTTTAAAAATCGAGTGTTTTTGCTGCCCGACGAAGAAAACGCGTGATGCCGCGGTCAGAAAAAAAGCTGCCCAGGAGCAAAAAATTTATTTTTTCTCAAATGTAGTAATGGATGCTAGAATGTGATTCAGGGTGGAATTCCATGTCTAAAAATATTATTATTAGCTGTTTTTAAAAATTGAGTGTTTTTGCTGCCCGAGGAAGAAAACGCGTGATGCCGCGGTCAGAAAAAAAGCTGCCCAGGAGCAAAAAATTTTTTTTCCTCAAAGGTAGTAACGGATGCTAGAATGTGATTCGGGGTGGAATTCCATGTCTAAAAATATTATTATTAGATGTTTTTAAAAATCGAGTGTTTTTGCTGCCCGATGAAGAAAACGCGTGATGCCGCGGTCAGAAAAAAAGCTGCCCAGGAGCAAAAAAAATATTTTTTCTCAAATGTAGTAATGGATGCTAGAATGTGATTCGGGGTGGAATTCCATGTCTAAAAATATTATTATTAGCTGTTTTTAAAAATTGAGTGTTTTTGCTGCCCGAGGAAGAAAACGCGTGATGCCGCGGTCAGAAAAAAAGCTGCCCAGGAGCAAAAAAAATTTTTTTCTCAAAGGTAGTAACGGATGCTAGAATGTGATTCGGGTTGGAATTCCATGTCTAAAAATATTATTATTAGCTGTTTTTAAAAATCGAGTGTTTTTGCTGCCCGACGAAGAAAACGCGTGATGCCGCGGTCAGAAAAAAAGCTGCCCAGGAGCAAAAAAATTTTTTTTCTCAAAGGTAGTAACGGATGCTAGAATGTGATTCGGGGTGGAATTCCATGTCTAAAAATATTATTATTAGCTGTTTTTAAAAATCGAGTGTTTTTGCTGGCAGATGAAGAAAACGCGTGATGCCGCGGTCAGAAAAAAAGCTGCCCAGGAGCAAAAAAAAAATTTTTTTCTCAAATGTAATAACGGATGCCAGAATGTGATTCGGGGTGGAATTCCATTTCTAAAAATATTATTATTAGCTGTTTTTAAAAATCGAGTGTTTTTGCTGCCCGAGGAAGAAAACGCGTGATGCCGCGGTCAGAAAAAAAGCTGCCCAGGAGCAAAAAAATTTTTTTTCTCAAATGTAGTAACGGATGCTAGAATGTGATTCGGGGTGGAATTCCATGTCTAAAAATATTATTATTAGCTGTTTTTAAAAATCGAGTGTTTTTGCTGGCAGACGAAGAAAACGCGTGATGCCGCGGTCAGAAAAAAAGCTGCCCAGGAGCAAAAAAAATTTTTTTTCTCAAATGTAATAACGGATGCCAGAATGTGATTCGGGGTGGAATTCCATGTCTAAAAATATTATTATTAGCTGTTTTTAAAAGTCGAGTGTTTTTGCTGCCCGAGGAAAAAAACGCGTGATGCCGCGGTCAGAAAAAAAGCTGCCCAGGAGCAAAAAAATTTTTTTTCTCAAATGTAGTAACGGATGCTAGAATGTGATTCGGGGTGGAATTCCATGTCTAAAAATATTATTATTAGCTGTTTTTAAAAGTCGAGTGTTTTTGCTGGCAGACGAAGAAAACGCGTGATGCCGCGGTCAGAAAAAAAGCTGCCCAGCAGCAAAAAAAATTTTTTTTCTCAAATGTAGTAACAGATGCTAGAATGTGATTCGGGGTGGAATTCCATGTCTAAAAATATTATTAGCTCTTTTTAAAAGTCGAGTGTTTTTGCTGGCAGACGAAGAAAACGCGTGATGCCGCGGTCAGAAAAAAAGCTGCCCAGGAGCAAAAAATTTTTTTTTTCTCAAATGTAGTAACGGATGCTAGAATGTGATTCGGGGTGGAATTCCATGTCTAAAAATATTATTATTAGCTGTTTTTAAAAATCGAGTGTTTTTGCTGCCCGAGGAAGAAAACGCGTGATGCCGCGGTTAGAAAAAAAGCTGCCCAGGAGCAAAAAAAATTTTTTTTCTCAAATGTAATAACGGATGCTAGAATGTGATTCGGGGTGGAATTCCATGTCCAAAAATATTATTATTAGCTGTTTTTAAAAGTCGAGTGTTTTTGCTGGCAGACGAAGAAAACGCGTGATGCCGCGGTCAGAAAAAAAGCTGCCCAGGAGCAAAAAAATTTTTTTTTCTCAAATGTAGTAACGGATGCTAGAATGTGATTCGGGGTGGAATTCCATGTCTAAAAATATTATTATTAGCTGTTTTTAAAAATCGAGTGTTTTTGCTGCCCGAGGAAGAAAACGCGTGATGCCGCGGTCAGACAAAAAGCTGTCCAGGAGCAAAAAAAAATTTTCTCCTCAAATGTAATAACGGATGCTAGAATGTGATTCGGGGTGGAATTCCATGTCTAAAAATATTATTATTAGCTGTTTTTTAAAATCGAGTGTTTTTGCTGCCAGACGAAGAAAACGCGTGATGCCGCGGTCAGAAAAAAAGCTGCCCAGGAGCAAAAAAATTTTTTTTTCTCAAATGTAGTAACAGATGCTAGAATGTGATTCGGGGTGGAATTCCATGTCTAAAAATATTATTATTAGCTGTTTTTAAAAGTCGAGTGTTTTTGCTGGCAGACGAAGAAAACGCGTGATGCCGCGGTCAGAAAAAAAGCTGCCCAAAAGCAAAAAAAAATTTTTTTCCTCAAATGTAATAACGGATGCTAGAATGTGATTCGGGGTGGAATTCCATGTCTAAAAATATTATTATTAGCTGTTTTTAAAAGTCGAGTGTTTTTGCTGCCCGACGAAGAAAACGCGTGATGCCGCGGTCAGAAAAAAAGCTGCCCAGGAGCAAAAAAATTTTTTTTTCTCAAAGGTAGTAACAGATGCTAGAATGTGATTCGGGGTGGAATTCCATGTCTAAAAATATTATTATTAGCTGTTTTTAAAAGTCGAGTGTTTTTGCTGGCAGACGAAGAAAACGCGTGATGCCGCGGTCAGAAAAAAAGCTGCCCAGGAGCAAAAAAAATTTTTTTTCTCAAAGGTAGTAACGGATGCTAGAATGTGATTCGGGGTGGAATTCCATGTCTAAAAATATTATTATTAGCTGTTTTTAAATATCGAGTGTTTTTGCTGCCCGACGAAGAAAACGCGTGATGCCGCGGTCAGAAAAAAAGCTGCCCAGGAGCAAAAAAAATTTTTTTTTCTCAAATGTAGTAACGGATGCTAGAATGTGATTCGGGGTGGAATTCCATGTCTAAAAATATTATTATTAGCTGTTTTTAAAAATCGAGTGTTTTTGCTGCCAGACGAAGAAAACGCGTGATGCCGCGGTCAGAAAAAAAGCTGCCCAGGAGCAAAAAAATTTTTTTTTCTCAAATGTAGTAACAGATGCTAGAATGTGATTCGGGGTGGAATTCCATGTCTAAAAATATTATTATTAGCTGTTTTTAAAAGTCGAGTGTTTTTCCTGGCAGACGAAGAAAACGCGTGATGCCGCGGTCAGAAAAAAAGCTGCCCAGGAGCAAAAAAATTTTTTTTTCTCAAATGTAGTAACGGATGCTAGAATGTGATTCGGGGTGGAATTCCATGTCTAAAAATATTATTATTAGCTGTTTTTTAAAATCGAGTGTTTTTGCTGCCAGACGAAGATAACGCGTGATGCCGCGGTCAGAAAAAAAGCTGCCCAGGAGCAAAAAAATTTTTTTTTCTCAAAGGTAGTAATGGATGCTAGAATGTGATTCGGGGTGGAATTCCATGTCTAAAAATATTATTATTAGCTGTTTTTAAAAATCGAGTGTTTTTGCTGCCCGACGAAGAAAACGCGTGATGCCGCGGTCAGAAAAAAAGCTGTCCAGGAGCAAAAAAAATTTTTTTCTCAAATGTAATAACGGATGCCAGAATGTGATTCGGGGTGGAATTCCATGTCTAAAAATATTATTATTAGCTGTTTTTAAAAATCGAGTGTTTTTGCTGTCCGACGAAGAAAACGCGTGATGCCGCGGTCAGAAAAAAAGCTGCCCAGGAGCAAAAAATTTTTTTTCTCAAATGTAATAACGGATGCTAGAATGTGATTCGGGGTGGAATTCCATGTCTAAAAATATTATTATTAGCTGTTTTTAAAAATCGAGTGTTTTTGCTGCCCGAGGAAGAAAACGCGTGATGCCGCGGTCAGAAAAAAAGCTGTCCAGGAGCAAAAAAAATTTTTTTTCTCAAATGTAATAACGGATGCCAGAATGTGATTCGGGGTGGAATTCCATGTCTAAAAATATTATTATTAGCTGTTTTTAAAAATCGAGTGTTTTTGCTGCCCGAGGAAGAAAACGCGTGATGCCGCGGTCAGAAAAAAAGCTGCCCAGGAGCAAAAAATTTTTTTTCCCTCAAATGTAATAACGGATACTAGAATGTGATTCGGGGTGGAATTCCATGTCTAAAAATATTATTATTAGCTGTTTTTAAAAATCGAGTGTTTTTGCTGCCCGAGGAAGAAAACGCGTGATGCCGCGGTCAGAAAAAAAACTGCCCAGGAGCAAAAAAAATTTTTTTCCTCAAAGGTAGTAACGGATGCTAGAATGTGATTCGGGGTGGAATTCCATGTCTAAAAATATTATTATTAGCTGTTTTTAAAAATTGAGTGTTTTTGCTGCCCGAGGAAGAAAACGTGTGATGCCGCGGTCAGAAAAAAAGCTGTCCAGGAGCAAAAAAATTTTTTTTTCTCAAATGTAATAACGGATGCTAGAATGTGATTCGGAGTGGAATTCCATGTCTAAAAATATTATTATTAGCTGTTTTTAAAAATCGAGTGTTTTTGCTGCCCGAGGAAGAAAACGCGTGATGCCGCGGTCAGAAAAAAAGCTGCCCAGGAGCAAAAAATTTTTTTTTCCTCAAATGTAATAACGGATACTAGAATGTGATTCGGGGTGGAATTCCATGTCTAAAAATATTATTATTGGCTGTTTTTAAAAATCGAGTGTTTTTGCTGCCCGAGGAAGAAAACGCGTGATGCCGCGGTCAGAAAAAAAACTGCCCAGGAGCAAAATTTTTTTTTTTCTCAAAGGTAGTAACGGATGCTAGAATGTGATTCGGGGTGGAATTCCATGTCTAAAAATATTATTATTAGCTGTTTTTAAAAATTGAATGTTTTTGCTGCCCGAGGAAGAAAACGTGTGATGCCGCGGTCAGAAAAAAAGCTGTCCAGGAGCAAAAAAAATTTTTTTTCTCAAATGTAATAACGGATGCTAGAATGTGATTCGGGGTGGAATTCCATGTCTAAAAATATTATTATTAGCTGTTTTTAAAAGTCGAGTGTTTTTGCTGCCCGACGAAGAAAACGCGTGATGCCGCGGTCAGAAAAAAAGTTGCCCAGGAGCAAAAAAAAATTTTTTTTCTCAAAGTTAGTAACGGATGCTAGAATGTGATTCAGGGTGGAATTCCATGTCTAAAAATATTATTATTAGCTGTTTTTAAAAATCGAGTGTTTTTGCTGCCCGAGGAAGAAAACGCGTGATGCCGCGGTCAGAAAAAAAACTGCCCAGGAGCAAAAAAAATTTTTTTCCTCAAAGGTAGTAACGGATGCTAGAATGTGATTCGGGGTGGAATTCCATGTCTAAAAATATTATTATTAGCTGTTTTTAAAAATTGAGTGTTTTTGCTGCCCGAGGAAGAAAACGTGTGATGCCGCGGTCAGAAAAAAAGCTGTCCAGGAGCAAAAAAATTTTTTTTTCTCAAATGTAATAACGGATGCTAGAATGTGATTCGGAGTGGAATTCCATGTCTAAAAATATTATTATTAGCTGTTTTTAAAAATCGAGTGTTTTTGCTGCCCGAGGAAGAAAACGCGTGATGCCGCGGTCAGAAAAAAAGCTGCCCAGGAGCAAAAAATTTTTTTTTCCTCAAATGTAATAACGGATACTAGAATGTGATTCGGGGTGGAATTCCATGTCTAAAAATATTATTATTGGCTGTTTTTAAAAATCGAGTGTTTTTGCTGCCCGAGGAAGAAAACGCGTGATGCCGCGGTCAGAAAAAAAACTGCCCAGGAGCAAAATTTTTTTTTTTCTCAAAGGTAGTAACGGATGCTAGAATGTGATTCGGGGTGGAATTCCATGTCTAAAAATATTATTATTAGCTGTTTTTAAAAATTGAATGTTTTTGCTGCCCGAGGAAGAAAACGTGTGATGCCGCGGTCAGAAAAAAAGCTGTCCAGGAGCAAAAAAAATTTTTTTTCTCAAATGTAATAACGGATGCTAGAATGTGATTCGGGGTGGAATTCCATGTCTAAAAATATTATTATTAGCTGTTTTTAAAAGTCGAGTGTTTTTGCTGCCCGACGAAGAAAACGCGTGATGCCGCGGTCAGAAAAAAAGTTGCCCAGGAGCAAAAAAAAATTTTTTTTCTCAAAGTTAGTAACGGATGCTAGAATGTGATTCAGGGTGGAATTCCATGTCTAAAAATATTATTATTAGCTGTTTTTAAAAATCGAGTGTTTTTTCTGCCCGAGGAAGAAAACGCGTGATGCCGCGGTCAGAAAAAAAGCTGTTCAGGAGCAAAAAAAATTTTTTTCTCAAATGTAATAACGGATGCTAGAATGTGATTCGGGGTGGAATTCCATGTCTAAAAATATTATTATTAGCTGTTTTTAAAAATTGAGTGTTTTTGCTGCCGAGGAAGAAAACGCGTGATGCCGCGATCAGAAAAAAAGCTGCCCAGGAGCAGAAAATTTTTTTTTCCTCAAATGTAATAACGGATGCTAGAATGTGATTCGGGGTGGAATTCCATGTCTAAAAATATTATTATTAGCTGTTTTTAAAAGTCGAGTGTTTTTGCTGCCCGACGAAGAAAACGCGTGATGCCGCGGTCAGAAAAAAAGCTGCCCAGGAGCAAAAAAAATTTTTTTTTCTCAAAGTTAGTAACGGATGCTAGAATGTGATTCAGGGTGGAATTCCATGTCTAAAAATATTATTATTAGCTGTTTTTAAAAATCGAGTGTTTTTTCTGCCCGAGGAAGAAAACGCGTGATGCCGCGGTCAGAAAAAAAGCTGTTCAGGAGCAAAAAAAATTTTTTTCTCAAATGTAATAACGGATGCTAGCATGTGATTCGGGGTGGAATTCCATGTCTAAAAATATTATTATTAGCTGTTTTTAAAAATTGAGTGTTTTTGCTGCCGAGGAAGAAAACGCGTGATGCCGCGATCAGAAAAAAAGCTGCCCAGGAGCAGAAAATTTTTTTTTCCTCAAATGTAATAACGGATGCTAGAATGTGATTCGGGGTGGAATTCCATGTCTAAAAATATTATTATTAGCTGTTTTTAAAAATTGAGTGTTTTTGCTGCCCGAGGAAGAAAACCCGTGATGCCGCTGGTCAGAAAAAAAGCTGCCCAGGAGCAAAAAAAAATTTTTTTCTCAAATGTAATAACGGATGCCAGAATGTGATTCGGGGTGGAATTCCATGTCTAAAAATATTATTATTAGCTGTTTTTAAAAATCGAGTGTTTTTGCTGCCCGAGGAAGAAAACGCGTGATGCCGCGGTCAGAAAAAAAGCTGTCCAGGAGCAAAAAAAAATTTTTTTCTCAAATGTAATAACGGATGCCAGAATGTGATTCGGGGTGGAATTCCATGTCTAAAAATATTATTATTAGCTGTTTTTAAAAATCGAGTGTTTTTGCTGCCCGAGGAAGAAAACGCGTGATGCCGCGGTCAGAAAAAAAGCTGCCCAGGAGCAAAAATTTTTTTTTCTCAAATGTAATAACGGATGCTAGAATGTGATTCGGGGTGGAATTCCATGTCTAAAAATATTATTATTAGCTGTTTTTAAAAATCGAGTGTTTTTGCTGCCCGAGGAAGAAAACGCGTGATGCCGCGGTCAGAAAAAAAGCTGTCCAGGAGCAAAAAATTTTTTTCTGAAATGTAATAACGGATGCCAGAATGTGATTCGGGGTGGAATTCCATGTCTAAAAATATTATTATTAGCTGTTTTTAAAAATTGAGTGTTTTTGCTGCCCGAGGAAGAAAACGCGTGATGCCGCGGTCAGAAAAAAAGCTGCCCAGGAGCAAAAAATTTTTTTTTCCTCAAATGTAATAACGGATACTAGAATGTGATTCGGGGTGGAATTCCATGTCTAAAAATATTATTATTGGCTGTTTTTAAAAATCGAGTGTTTTTGCTGCCCGAGGAAGAAAACGCGTGATGCCGCGGTCAGAAAAAAAACTGCCCAGGAGCAAAAAATTTTTTTTTTCTCAAAGGTAATAACGGATGCTAGAATGTGATTCGGGGTGGAATTCCATGTCTAAAAATATTATTATTAGCTGTTTTTAAAAATCGAGTGTTTTTGCTGCCCGAGGAAGAAAACGTGTGATGCCGCGGTCAGAAAAAAAGCTGTCCAGGAGCAAAAAAATTTTTTTTTCTCAAATGTAATAACGGATGCTAGAATGTGATTCGGAGTGGAATTCCATGTCTAAAAATATTATTATTAGCTGTTTTTAAAAATCGAGTGTTTTTGCTGCCCGAGGAAGAAAACGCGTGATGCCGCGGTCAGAAAAAAAGCTGCCTAGGAGCAAAAATTTTTTTTTTCTCAAATGTAATAACGGATACTAGAATGTGATTCGGGGTGGAATTCCATGTCTAAAAATATTATTATTAGCTGTTTTTAAAAATCGAGTGTTTTTGCTGCCCGAGGAAGAAAACGCGTGATGCCGCGGTCAGAAAAAAAACTGCCCAGGAGCAAAAATTTTTTTTTTCTCAAAGGTAGTAACGGATGCTAGAATGTGATTCGGGGTGGAATTCCATGTCTAAAAATATTATTATTAGCTGTTTTTAAAAATTGAGTGTTTTTGCTGCCCGAGGAAGAAAACGTGTGATGCCGCGGTCAGAAAAAAAGCTGTCCAGGAGCAAAAAAAATTTTTTTTCTCAAATGTAATAACGGATGCTAGAATGTGATTCGGAGTGGAATTCCATGTCTAAAAATATTATTATTAGCTGTTTTTAAAAATCGAGTGTTTTTGCTGCCCGAGGAAGAAAACGCGTGATGCCGCGGTCAGAAAAAAAACTGCCCAGGAGCAAAAATTTTTTTTTTTCTCAAAGGTAGTAACGGATGCTTGAATGTGATTCGGGGTGGAATTCCATGTCTAAAAATATTATTATTAGCTGTTTTTAAAAATTGAGTGTTTTTGCTGCCCGAGGAAGAAAACGTCTGATGCCGCGGTCAGAAAAAAAGCTGTCCAGGAGCAAAAAAATTTTTTTTTCTCAAATGTAATAACGGATGCTAGAATGTGATTCGGAGTGGAATTCCATGTCTAAAAATATTATTATTAGCTGTTTTTAAAAATCCAGTGTTTTTGCTGCCCGAGGAAGAAAACGCGTGATGCCGCGGTCAGAAAAAAAGCTGTCCAGGAGCAAAAAAATTTTTTTTTCTCAAATGTAATAACGGATGCCAGAATGTGATTCGGGGTGGAATTCCATGTCTAAAAATATTATTATTAGCTGTTTTTAAAAATCGAGTGTTTTTGCTGCCCGAGGAAGAAAACGCGTGATGCCGCGGTCAGAAAAAAAGCTGCCCAGGAGCAAAAAATTTTTTTTTCCTCAAATGTAATAACGGATAGTAGAATGTGATTCGGGGTGGAATTCCATGTCTAAAAATATTATTATTGGCTGTTTTAAAAATCGAGTGTTTTTGCTGCCCGAGGAAGAAAACGCGTGATGCCGCGGTCAGAAAAAAAACTGCCCAGGAGCAAAAAAATTTTTTTTCCTCAAAGGTAGTAACGGATGCTAGAATTTGATTCGGGATGGAATTCCATGTCTAAAAATATTATTATTAGCTGTTTTTAAAAATTGAGTGTTTTTGCTGCCCGAGGAAGAAAACGTGTGATCCCGCGGTCAGAAAAAAAGCTGTCCAGGAGCAAAAAAAATTTTTTTTCTCAAATGTAATAACGGATGCTAGAATGTGATTCGGAGTGGAATTCCATGTCTAAAAATATTATTATTAGCTGTTTTTAAAAATCGAGTGTTTTTGCTGCCCGAGGAAGAAAACGCGTGATGCCGCGGTCAGAAAAAAAGCTGTTCAGGAGCAAAAAAATTTTTTTTTCTCAAATGTAATTACGGATGCTAGAATGTGATTCGGGGTGGAATTCCATGTCTAAAAATATTATTATTAGCTGTTTTTAAAAATTGAGTGTTTTTGTTGCCCGAGGAAGAAAACGCGTGATGCCGCGGTCAGAAAAAAAGCTGCCCAGGAGCAAAAAATTTTTTTTTTCTCAAATGTAGTAATGGATGCTAGAATGTGATTTGGGGTGGATTTCCATGTCTAAAAATATTATTATTAGCTGTTTTTAAAAATCGAGTGTTTTGGCTGCCCGAGGAAGAAAACGCGTGATGCCGCGGTCAGAAAAAAAGCTGTTCAGGAGCAAAAAAATTTTTTTTCTCAAATGTAATAACGGATGCTAGAATGTGATTCGGGGTGGAATTCCATGTCTAAAAATATTATTATTAGCTGTTTTTAAAAAACAAGTGTTTTTGCTGCCCGAGGAAGAAAACGTGTGATGCCGCGGTCAGAAAAAAAGCTGTCCAGGAGCAAAAAAAAATTTTTTTCTCAAATGTAATAACGGATGCCAGAATGTGATTCGGGGTGGAATTCCATGTCTAAAAATATTATTATTAGCTGTTTTTAAAAATTGAGTGTTTTTGCTGCCCGAGGAAGAAAACGCGTGATGCCGCGGTCAGAAAAAAAGCTGCCCAGGAGCAAAAAAATTTTTTTTTCTCAAATGTAATAACGGATGCCAGAATGTGATTCGGGGTGGAATTCCATGTCTAAAAATATTATTATTAGCTGTTTTTAAAAATCCAGTGTTTTTGCTGCCCGAGGAAGAAAACGTGTGATGCCGCGGTCAGAAAAAAAGCTGTCCAGGAGCAAAAAAATTTTTTTTTCTCAAATGTAATAACGGATGCCAGAATGTGATTCGGGGTGGAATTCCATGTCTAAAAATATTATTATTGGCTGTTTTTAAAAATCGAGTGTTTTTGCTGCCCGAGGAAGAAAACGCGTGATGCCGCGGTCAGAAAAAAAGCTGCCCAGGAGCAAAAAATTTTTTTTCCTCAAATGTAATAACGGATGCTAGAATGTGATTCGGGGTGGAATTCCATGTCTAAAAATATTATTATTGGCTGTTTTAAAAATCGAGTGTTTTTGCTGCCCGAGGAAGAAAACGCGTGATACCGCGGTCAGAAAAAAAACTGCCCAGGAGCAAAAAAATTTTTTTTCCTCAAAGGTAGTAACGGATGCTAGAATGTGATTCGGGGTGGAATTCCATGTCTAAAAATATTATTATTAGCTGTTTTTAAAAATTGAGTGTTTTTGCTGCCCGAGGAAGAAAACGTGTGATGCCGCGGTCAGAAAAAAAGCTGTCCAGGAGCAAAAAAAATTTTTTTTCTCAAATGTAATAACGGATGCTAGAATGTGATTCGGAGTGGAATTCCATGTCTAAAAATATTATTATTAGCTGTTTTTAAAAATCGAGTGTTTTTGCTGCCCGAGGAAGAAAACGCATGATGCCGCGGTCAGAAAAAAAGCTGCCCAGGAGCAAAAAAATTTTTTTTCTCAAATGTAAAAACGGATACTAGAATGTGATTCGGGGTGGAATTCCATGTCTAAAAATATTATTATTAGCTGTTTTTAAAAATCGAGTGTTTTTGCTGCCCGAGGAAGAAAACGCGTGATGCCGCGGTCAGAAAAAAAGCTGTTCAGGAGCAAAAAAAATTTTTTTTTCTCAAATGTAATAACGGATGCTAGAATGTGATTCGGGGTGGAATTCCATGTCTAAAAATATTATTATTAGCTGTTTTTAAAAATTGAGTGTTTTTGTTGCCCGAGGAAGAAAACGCGTGATGCCGCGGTCAGAAAAAAAGCTGCCCAGGAGCAAAAAAATTTTTTTTTCTCAAATGTAGTAATGGATGCTAGAATGTGATTTGGGGTGGATTTCCATGTCTAAAAATATTATTATTAGCTGTTTTTAAAAATCGAGTGTTTTGGCTGCCCGAGGAAGAAAACGCGTGATGCCGCGGTCAGAAAAAAAGCTGTTCAGGAGCAAAAAAATTTTTTTTCTCAAATGTAATAACGGATGCTAGAATGTGATTCGGGGTGGAATTCCATGTCTAAAAATATTATTATTAGCTGTTTTTAAAAAACAAGTGTTTTTGCTGCCCGAGGAAGAAAACGTGTGATGCCGCGGTCAGAAAAAAAGCTGTCCAGGAGCAAAAAATTTTTTTTTTCTCAAATGTAATAACGGATGCCAGAATGTGATTCGGGGTGGAATTCCATGTCTAAAAATATTATTATTAGCTGTTTTTAAAAATTGAGTGTTTTTGCTGCCCGAGGAAGAAAACGCGTGATGCCGCGGTCAGAAAAAAAGCTGCCCAGGAGCAAAAAAATTTTTTTTCTCAAATGTAATAACGGATGCCAGAATGTGATTCGGGGTGGAATTCCATGTCTAAAAATATTATTATTAGCTGTTTTTAAAAATCGAGTGTTTTTGCTGCCCGAGGAAGAAAACGCGTGATGCCGCGGTCAGAAAAAAAGCTGTTCAGGAGCAAAAAAAATTTTTTTTCTCAAATGTAATAACGGATGCTAGAATGTGATTCGGGGTGAAATTCCATGTCTAAAAATATTATTATTAGCTGTTTTTAAAAATTGAGTGTTTTTGCTGCCCGAGGAAGAAAACGCGTGATGCCGCGGTCAGAAAAAAAGCTGTCCAGGAGCAAAAAATTTTTTTTTTCTCAAATGTAATAACGGATGCTAGAATGTGATTCGGAGTGGAATTCCATGTCTAAAAATATTATTATTAGCTGTTTTTAAAAATCGAGTGTTTTTGCTGCCCGAGGAAGAAAACGCATGATGCCGCGGTCAGAAAAAAAGCTGCCCAGGAGCAAAAAATTTTTTTTTCTCAAATGTAAAAACGGATACTAGAATGTGATTCGGGGTGGAATTCCATGTCTAAAAATATTATTATTAGCTGTTTTTAAAAATCGAGTGTTTTTGCTGCCCGAGGAAGAAAACGCGTGATGCCGCGGTCAGAAAAAAAGCTGTTCAGGAGCAAAAAAAATTTTTTTTCTCAAATGTAATAACGGATGCTAGAATGTGATTCGGGGTGGAATTCCATGTCTAAAAATATTATTATTAGCTGTTTTTAAAAATTGAGTGTTTTTGTTGCCCGAGGAAGAAAACGCGTGATGCCGCGGTCAGAAAAAAAGCTGCCCAGGAGCAAAAAAATTTTTTTTTCTCAAATGTAGTAATGGATGCTAGAATGTGATTTGGGGTGGATTTCCATGTCTAAAAATATTATTATTAGCTGTTTTTAAAAATCGAGCGTTTTGGCTGCCCGAGGAAGAAAACGCGTGATGCCGCGGTCAGAAAAAAAGCTGTTCAGGAGCAAAAAAATTTTTTTTCTCAAATGTAATAACGGATGCTAGAATGTGATTCGGCGTGGAATTCCATGTCTAAAAATATTATTATTAGCTGTTTTTAAAAAACAAGTGTTTTTGCTGCCCGAGGAAGAAAACGTGTGATGCCGCGGTCAGAAAAAAAGCTGTCCAGGAGCAAAAAAATTTTTTTTTCTCAAATGTAATAACGGATGCCAGAATGTGATTCGGGGTGGAATTCCATGTCTAAAAATATTATTATTAGCTGTTTTTAAAAATTGAGTGTTTTTGCTGCCCGAGGAAGAAAACGCGTGATGCCGCGGTCAGAAAAAAAGCTGCCCAGGAGCAAAAAAATTTTTTTTTCTCAAATGTAATAACGGATGCCAGAATGTGATTCGGGGTGGAATTCCATGTCTAAAAATATTATTATTAGCTGTTTTTAAAAATCGAGTGTTTTTGCTGCCCGAGGAAGAAAACGCGTGATGCCGCGGTCAGAAAAAAAGCTGTTCAGGAGCAAAAAAATTTTTTTTTCTCAAATGTAATAACGGATGCTAGAATGTGATTCGGGGTGAAATTCCATGTCTAAAAATATTATTATTAGCTGTTTTTAAAAATTGAGTGTTTTTGCTGCCCGAGGAAGAAAACGCGTGATGCCGCGGTCAGAAAAAAAGCTGCCCAGGAGCAAAAAAATTTTTTTTTCTCAAAGGTAGTAACGGATGCTATAATGTGATTCGGGGTGGAATTCCATGTCTAAAAATATTATTATTAGCTGTTTTTAAAAATCGAGTGTTTTTGCTGCCCGAGGAAGAAAACGCGTGATGCCGCGGTCAGAAAAAAAGCTGTTCAGGAGCAAAAAAAATTTTTTTTCTCAAATGTAATAACGGATGCTAGAATGTGATTCAGGGTGGAATTCCATGTCTAAAAATATTATTATTAGCTGTTTTTAAAAATTGAGTGTTTTTGTTGCCCGAGGAAGAAAACGCGTGATGCCGCGGTCAGAAAAAAAGCTGCCCAGGAGCAAAAAAATTTTTTTTCCTCAAATGTAGTAATGGATGCTAGAATGTGATTTGGGGTGGAATTCCATGTCTAAAAATATTATTATTAGCTGTTTTTAAAAATCGAGTGTTTTGGCTGCCCGAGGAAGAAAACGCGTGATGCCGCGGTCAGAAAAAAAGCTGTTCAGGAGCAAAAAAAATTTTTTTCTCAAATGTAATAACGGATGCTAGAATGTGATTCGGGGTGGAATTCCATGTCTAAAAATATTATTATTAGCTGTTTTTAAAAATCAAGTGTTTTTGCTGCCCGAGGAAGAAAACGTGTGATGCCGCGGTCAGAAAAAAAGCTGTCCAGGAGCAAAAATTTTTTTTTTTCTCAAAGGTAGTAACGGATGCTAGAATGTGATTCAGGGTGGAATTCCATGTCTAAAAATATTATTATTAGCTGTTTTTAAAAATTGAGTGTTTTTGCTGCCCGAGGAAGAAAACGTGTGATGCCGCGGTCAGAAAAAAAGCTGTCCAGGAGCAAAAAAAATTTTTTTTCTCAAATGTAATAACGGATGCTAGAATGTGATTCGGAGTGGAATTCCATGTCTAAAAATATTATTATTAGCTGTTTTTAAAAATCGAGTGTTTTTGTTGCCCGAGGAAGAAAACGCGTGATGCCGCGGTCAGAAAAAAAGCTGCCCAGGAGCAAAAAATTTTTTTTCTCAAATGTAATAACGGATACTAGAATGTGATTTGGGGTGGAATTCCATGTCTAAAAATATTATTATTAGCTGTTTTTAAAAATCGAGTGTTTTTGCTGCCCGAGGAAGAAAACGCGTGATGCCGCGGTCAGAAAAAAAACTGCCCAGGAGCAAAAAAATTTTTTTTTCTCAAATGTAGTAACGGATGCTAGAATGTGATTTGGGGTGGATTTCCATGTCTAAAAATATTATTATTAGCTGTTTTTAAAAATCGAGTGTTTTTGCTGCCCGAGGAAGAAAACGCGTGATGCCGCGGTCAGAAAAAAAGCTGCCCAGGAGCAAAAAATTTTTTTTTCTCAAATGTAATAACGGATGCTAGAATGTGATTCGGGGTGGAATTCCATGTCTAAAAATATTATTATTGGCTGTTTTTAAAAATCGAGTGTTTTTGCTGCCCGAGGAAGAAAACGCGTGATGCCGCGGTCAGAAAAAAAACTGCCCAGGAGCAAAAAAATTTTTTTTTCTCAAAGGTAGTAACGGATGCTAGAATGTGATTCGGGGTGGAATTCCATGTCTAAAAATATTATTATTAGCTGTTTTTAAAAATTGAGTGTTTTTGTTGCCCGAGGAAGAAAACGCGTGATGCCGCGGTCAGAAAAAAAGCTGCCCAGGAGCAAAAAAATTTTTTTTTCTCAAATGTAGTAACGGATGCTAGAATGTGATTTGGGGTGGATTTCCATGTCTAAAAATATTATTATTAGCTGTTTTTAAAAATCGAGTGTTTTGGCTGCCCGAGGAAGAAAACGCGTGATGCCGCGGTCAGAAAAAAAGCTGTTCAGGAGCAAAAAAAAATTTTTTCTCAAATGTAATAACGGATGCTAGAATGTGATTCGGGGTGGAATTCCATGTCTAAAAATATGATTATTAGCTGTTTTTAAAAAACAAGTGTTTTTGCTCCCCGAGGAAGAAAACGCGTGATGCCGCGGTCAGAAAAAAAGCTGCCCAGGAGCAAAAAAATTTTTTTTTCTCAAATGTAATAACGGATGCCAGAATGTGATTCGGGGTGGAATTCCATGTCTAAAAATATTATTATTAGCTGTTTTTAAAAATCGAGTGTTTTTGCTGCCCGAGGAAGAAAACGCGTGATGCCGCGGTCAGAAAAAAAGCTGTTCAGGAGCAAAAAAATTTTTTTTTCTCAAAGGTAGTAACGGATGCTAGAATGTGATTCGGGGTGGAATTCCATGTCTAAAAATATTATTATTAGCTGTTTTTAAAAATTGAGTGTTTTTGCTGCCCGAGGAAGAAAACGTGTGATGCCGCGGTCAGAAAAAAAGCTGTCCAGGAGCAAAAAAAATTTTTTTTCTCAAATGTAATAACGGATGCTAGAATGTGATTCGGAGTGGAATTCCATGTCTAAAAATATTATTATTAGCTGTTTTTAAAAATCGAGTGTTTTTGCTGCCCGAGGAAGAAAACGCGTGATGCCGCGGTCAGAAAAAAAGCTGCCCAGGAGCAAAAATTTTTTTTTCTCAAATGTAATAACGGATACTAGAATGTGATTTGGGGTGGAATTCCATGTCTAAAAATATTATTATTAGCTGTTTTTAAAAATCGAGTGTTTTTGCTGCCCGAGGAAGAAAACGCGTGATGCCGCGGTCAGAAAAAAAGCTGTTCAGGAGCAAAAAAAATTTTTTTTCTCAAATGTAATAACGGATGCTAGAATGTGATTCAGGGTGGAATTCCATGTCTAAAAATATTATTATTAGCTGTTTTTAAAAATTGAGTGTTTTTGTTGCCCGAGGAATAAAACGCGTGATGCCGCGGTCAGAAAAAAAGCTGCCCAGGAGCAAAAAAATTTTTTTTCCTCAAATGTAGTAATGGATGCTAGAATGTGATTTGGGGTGGAATTCCATGTCTAAAAATATTATTATTAGCTGTTTTTAAAAATCGAGTGTTTTGGCTGCCCGAGGAAGAAAACGCGTGATGCCGCGGTCAGAAAAAAAGCTGTCCAGGAGCAAAAAAAATTTTTTTTCTCAAATGTAATAACGGATGCTAGAATGTGATTCGGAGTGGAATTCCATGTCTAAAAATATTATTATTAGCTGTTTTTAAAAATCGAGTGTTTTTGCTGCCCGAGGAAGAAAACGCGTGATGCCGCGGTCAGAAAAAAAGCTGTTCAGGAGCAAAAAAAATTTTTTTTCTCAAATGTAATAACGGATGCTAGAATGTGATTCAGGGTGGAATTCCATGTCTAAAAATATTATTATTAGCTGTTTTTAAAAATTGAGTGTTTTTGTTGCCCGAGGAATAAAACGCGTGATGCCGCGGTCAGAAAAAAAGCTGCCCAGGAGCAAAAAAATTTTTTTTCCTCAAATGTAGTAATGGATGCTAGAATGTGATTTGGGGTGGAATTCCATGTCTAAAAATATTATTATTAGCTGTTTTTAAAAATCGAGTGTTTTGGCTGCCCGAGGAAGAAAACGCGTGATGCCGCGGTCAGAAAAAAAGCTGTTCAGGAGCAAAAAAAATTTTTTTCTCAAATGTAATAACGGATGCTAGAATTTGATTCGGGGTGGAATTCCATGTCTAAAAATATTATTATTAGCTGTTTTTAAAAATCAAGTGTTTTTGCTGCCCGAGGAAGAAAACGTGTGATGCCGCGGTCAGAAAAAAAGCTGTCCAGGAGCAAAAATTTTTTTTTTTCTCAAAGGTAGTAACGGATGCTAGAATGTGATTCAGGGTGGAATTCCATGTCTAAAAATATTATTATTAGCTGTTTTTAAAAATTGAGTGTTTTTGCTGCCCGAGGAAGAAAACGTGTGATGCCGCGGTCAGAAAAAAAGCTGTCCAGGAGCAAAAAAAATTTTTTTTCTCAAATGTAATAACGGATGCTAGAATGTGATTCGGAGTGGAATTCCATGTCTAAAAATATTATTATTAGCTGTTTTTAAAAATCGAGTGTTTTTGCTGCCCGAGGAAGAAAACGCGTGATGCCGCGGTCAGAAAAAAAGCTGCCCAGGAGCAAAAATTTTTTTTTCTCAAATGTAATAACGGATACTAGAATGTGATTTGGGGTGGAATTCCATGTCTAAAAATATTATTATTAGCTGTTTTTAAAAATCGAGTGTTTTTGCTGCCCGAGGAAGAAAACGCGTGATGCCGCGGTCAGAAAAAAAGCTGCCCAGGAGCAAAAAAATTTTTTTTTCTCAAATGTAATAACGGATGCCAGAATGTGATTCGGGGTGGAATTCCATGTCTAAAAATATTATTATTAGCTGTTTTTAAAAATCGAGTGTTTTTGCTGCCCGAGGAAGAAAACGCGTGATGCCGCGGTCAGAAAAAAAGCTGTTCAGGAGCAAAAAAATTTTTTTTTCTCAAATGTAATAACGGATGCTAGAATGTGATTCGGGGTGAAATTCCATGTCTAAAAATATTATTATTAGCTGTTTTTAAAAATTGAGTGTTTTTGCTGCCCGAGGAAGAAAACGCGTGATGCCGCGGTCAGAAAAAAAGCTGCCCAGGAGCAAAAAAAATTTTTTTTCTCAAAGGTAGTAACGGATGCTAGAATGTGATTCGGGGTGGAATTCCATGTCTAAAAATATTATTATTAGCTGTTTTTAAAAATTGAGTGTTTTTGTTGCCCGAGGAAGAAAACGCGTGATGCCGCGGTCAGAAAAAAAGCTGCCCAGGAGCAAAAAAATTTTTTTTTCTCAAATGTAGTAATGGATGCTAGAATGTGATTTGGGGTGGATTTCCATGTCTAAAAATATTATTATTAGCTGTTTTTAAAAATCGAGTGTTTTGGCTGCCCGAGGAAGAAAACGCGTGATGCCGCGGTCAGAAAAAAAGCTGCCCAGGAGCAAAAAAATTTTTTTTTCTCAAATGTAATAACGGATGCCAGAATGTGATTCGGGGTGGAATTCCATGTCTAAAAATATTATTATTAGCTGTTTTTAAAAATCGAGTGTTTTTGCTGCCCGAGGAAGAAAACGCGTGATGCCGCGGTCAGAAAAAAAGCTGTTCAGGAGCAAAAAAATTTTTTTTTCTCAAATGTAATAACGGATGCTAGAATGTGATTCGGGGTGAAATTCCATGTCTAAAAATATTATTATTAGCTGTTTTTAAAAATTGAGTGTTTTTGCTGCCCGAGGAAGAAAACGCGTGATGCCGCGGTCAGAAAAAAAGCTGCCCAGGAGCAAAAAAAATTTTTTTTCTCAAAGGTAGTAACGGATGCTAGAATGTGATTCGGGGTGGAATTCCATGTCTAAAAATATTATTATTAGCTGTTTTTAAAAATTGAGTGTTTTTGTTGCCCGAGGAAGAAAACGCGTGATGCCGCGGTCAGAAAAAAAGCTGCCCAGGAGCAAAAAAATTTTTTTTTCTCAAATGTAGTAATGGATGCTAGAATGTGATTTGGGGTGGATTTCCATGTCTAAAAATATTATTATTAGCTGTTTTTAAAAATCGAGTGTTTTGGCTGCCCGAGGAAGAAAACGCGTGATGCCGCGGTCAGAAAAAAAGCTGTTCAGGAGCAAAAAAATTTTTTTTCTCAAATGTAATAACGGATGCTAGAATGTGATTCGGGGTGGAATTCCATGTCTAAAAATATGATTATTAGCTGTTTTTAAAAAACAAGTGTTTTTGCTGCCCGAGGAAGAAAACGCGTGATGCCGCGGTCAGAAAAAAAGCTGCCCAGGAGCAAAAAAATTTTTTTTTCTCAAATGTAATAACGGATGCCAGAATGTGATTCGGGGTGGAATTCCATGTCTAAAAATATTATTATTAGCTGTTTTTAAAAATCGAGTGTTTTTGCTGCCCGAGGAAGAAAACGCGTGATGCCGCGGTCAGAAAAAAAGCTGTTCAGGAGCAAAAAAATTTTTTTTTCTCAAATGTAATAACGGATGCTAGAATGTGATTCGGGGTGAAATTCCATGTCTAAAAATATTATTATTAGCTGTTTTTAAAAATTGAGTGTTTTTGCTGCCCGAGGAAGAAAACGCGTGATGCCGCGGTCAGAAAAAAAGCTGCCCAGGAGCAAAAAAAATTTTTTTTCTCAAAGGTAGTAACGGATGCTATAATGTGATTCGGGGTGGAATTCCATGTCTAAAAATATTATTATTAGCTGTTTTTAAAAATTGAGTGTTTTTGTTGCCCGAGGAAGAAAACGCGTGATGCCGCGGTCAGAAAAAAAGCTGCCCAGGAGCAAAAAAATTTTTTTTCCTCAAATGTAGTAATGGATGCTAGAATGTGATTTGGGGTGGAATTCCATGTCTAAAAATATTATTATTAGCTGTTTTTAAAAATCGAGTGTTTTGGCTGCCCGAGGAAGAAAACGCGTGATGCCGCGGTCAGAAAAAAAGCTGTTCAGGAGCAAAAAAAATTTTTTTCTCAAATGTAATAACGGATGCTAGAATGTGATTCGGGGTGGAATTCCATGTCTAAAAATATTATTATTAGCTGTTTTTAAAAATCAAGTATTTTTGCTGCCCGAGGAAGAAAACGTGTGATGCCGCGGTCAGAAAAAAAGCTGTCCAGGAGCAAAAATTTTTTTTTTTCTCAAAGGTAGTAACGGATGCTAGAATGTGATTCGGGGTGGAATTCCATGTCTAAAAATATTATTATTAGCTGTTTTTAAAAATTGAGTGTTTTTGCTGCCCGAGGAAGAAAACGTGTGATGCCGCGGTCAGAAAAAAAGCTGTCCAGGAGCAAAAAAAATTTTTTTTCTCAAATGTAATAACGGATGCTAGAATGTGATTCGGAGTGGAATTCCATGTCTAAAAATATTATTATTAGCTGTTTTTAAAAATCGAGTGTTTTTGCTGCCCGAGGAAGAAAACGCGTGATGCCGCGGTCAGAAAAAAAGCTGCCCAGGAGCAAAAATTTTTTTTTCTCAAATGTAATAACGGATACTAGAATGTGATTTGGGGTGGAATTCCATGTCTAAAAATATTATTATTAGCTGTTTTTAAAAATCGAGTGTTTTTGCTGCCCGAGGAAGAAAACGCGTGATGCCGCGGTCAGAAAAAAAGCTGTTCAGGAGCAAAAAAAATTTTTTTTCTCAAAGGTAGTAACGGATGCTATAATGTGATTCGGGGTGGAATTCCATGTCTAAAAATATTATTATTAGCTGTTTTTAAAAATCGAGTGTTTTTGCTGCCCGAGGAAGAAAACGCGTGATGCCGCGGTCAGAAAAAAAGCTGTCCAGGAGCAAAAAAAAATTTTTTCCTCAAATGTAATAACGGATGCCAGAATGTGATTCGGGGTGGAATTCCATGTCTAAAAATATTATTATTAGCTGTTTTTAAAAATTGAGTGTTTTTGCTGCCCGAGGAAGAAAACGCGTGATGCCGCGGTCAGAAAAAAAGCTGCCCAGGAGCAAAAATTTTTTTTTTCTCAAATGTAATAACGGATACTAGAATGTGATTCGGGGTGGAATTCCATGTCTAAAAATAGTATTATTAGCTGTTTTTAAAAATCGAGTGTTTTTGCTGCCCGAGGAAGAAAACGCGTGATGCCGCGGTCAGAAAAAAAGCTGTTCAGGAGCAAAAAAATTTTTTTTTCTCAAATGTAATAACGGATGCTAGAATGTGATTCAGGGTGGAATTCCATGTCTAAAAATATTATTATTAGCTGTTTTTAAAAATTGAGTGTTTTTGTTGCCCGAGGAAGAAAACGCGTGATGCCGCGGTCAGAAAAAAAGCTGCCCAGGAGCAAAAAAAATTTTTTTCCTCAAATGTAGTAATGGATGCTAGAATGTGATTTGGGGTGGAATTCCATGTCTAAAAATATTATTATTAGCTGTTTTTAAAAATCGAGTTTTTTGGCTGCCCGAGGAAGAAAACGCGTGATGCCGCGGTCAGAAAAAAAGCTGTTCAGGAGCAAAAAAAATTTTTTTCTCAAATGTAATAACGGATGCTAGAATGTGATTCGGGGTGGAATTCCATGTCTAAAAATATTATTATTAGCTGTTTTTAAAAATCAAGTGTTTTTGCTGCCCGAGGAAGAAAACGTGTGATGCCGCGGTCAGAAAAAAAGCTGTCCAGGAGCAAAAATTTTTTTTTTTCTCAAAGGTAGTAACGGATGCTAGAATGTGATTCAGGGTGGAATTCCATGTCTAAAAATATTATTATTAGCTGTTTTTAAAAATTGAGTGTTTTTGCTGCCCGAGGAAGAAAATGTGTGATGCCGCGGTCAGAAAAAAAGCTGTCCAGGAGCAAAAAAAATTTTTTTTCTCAAATGTAATAACGGATGCTAGAATGTGATTCGGAGTGGAATTCCATGTCTAAAAATATTATTATTAGCTGTTTTTAAAAATCGAGTGTTTTTGCTGCCCGAGGAAGAAAACGCGTGATGCCGCGGTCAGAAAAAAAGCTGCCCAGGAGCAAAAATTTTTTTTTCTCAAATGTAATAATGGATACTAGAATGTGATTTGGGGTGGAATTCCATGTCTAAAAATATTATTATTAGCTGTTTTTAAAAATCGAGTGTTTTTGCTGCCCGAGGAAGAAAACGCGTGATGCCGCGGTCAGAAAAAAAGCTGCCCAGGAGCAAAAAAATTTTTTTTCTCAAATGTAATAACGGATGCTAGAATGTGATTCGGGGTGGAATTCCATGTCTAAAAATATTATTATTAGCTGTTTTTAAAAATTGAGTGTTTTTGCTGCCCGAGGAAGAAAACGCGTGATGCCGCGGTCAGAAAAAAAGCTGCCCAGGAGCAAAAAATTTTTTTTTCCTCAAATGTAATAACGGATACTAGAATGTGATTCGGGGTGTAATTCCATGTCTAAAAATATTATTATTGGCTGTTTTTAAAAATCGAGTGTTTTTGCTGCCCGAGGAAGAAAACGCGTGATGCCGCGGTCAGAAAAAAAACTGCCCAGGAGCAAAAAATTTTTTTTTTCTCAAAGGTAGTAACGGATGCTAGAATGTGATTCGGGGTGGAATTCCATGTCTAAAAATATTATTATTAGCTGTTTTTAAAAATTGAGTGTTTTTGTTGCCCGAGGAAGAAAACGCGTGATGCCGCGGTCAGAAAAAAAGCTGCCCAGGAGCAAAAAAATTTTTTTTTCTCAAATGTAGTAATGGATGCTAGAATGTGATTTGGGGTGGATTTCCATGTCTAAAAATATTATTATTAGCTGTTTTTAAAAATCGAGTGTTTTGGCTGCCCGAGGAAGAAAACGCGTGATGCCGCGGTCAGAAAAAAAGCTGTTCAGGAGCAAAAAAATTTTTTTTCTCAAATGTAATAACGGATGCTAGAATGTGATTCGGGGTGGAATTCCATGTCTAAAAATATTATTATTAGCTGTTTTTAAAAAACAACTGTTTTTGCTGCCCGAGGAAGAAAACGCGTGATGCCGCGGTCAGAAAAAAAGCTGCCCAGGAGCAAAAAAATTTTTTTTTCTCAAATGTAATAACGGATGCCAGAATGTGATTCGGGGTGGAATTCCATGTCTAAAAATATTATTATTAGCTGTTTTTAAAAATCGAGTGTTTTTGCTGCCCGAGGAAGAAAACGCGTGATGCCGCGGTCAGAAAAAAAGCTGTTCAGGAGCAAAAAAAATTTTTTTTCTCAAATGTAATAACGGATGCTAGAATGTGATTCGGGGTGAAATTCCATGTCTAAAAATATTATTATTAGCTGTTTTTAAAAATTGAGTGTTTTTGCTGCCCGAGGAAGAAAACGCGTGATGCCGCGGTCAGAAAAAAAGCTGCCCAGGAGCAAAAAAATTTTTTTTCTCAAATGTAATAACGGATGCTAGAATGTGATTCGGGGTGGAATTCCATGTCTAAAAATATTATTATTAGCTGTTTTTAAAAATTGAGTGTTTTTGCTGCCCGAGGAAGAAAACGCGTGATGCCGCGGTCAGAAAAAAAGCTGCCCAGGAGCAAAAAATTTTTTTTTCCTCAAATGTAATAACGGATACTAGAATGTGATTCGGGGTGTAATTCCATGTCTAAAAATATTATTATTGGCTGTTTTTAAAAATCGAGTGTTTTTGCTGCCCGAGGAAGAAAACGCGTGATGCCGCGGTCAGAAAAAAAACTGCCCAGGAGCAAAAATTTTTTTTTTTCTCAAAGGTAGTAACGGATGCTAGAATGTGATTCGGGGTGGAATTCCATGTCTAAAAATATTATTATTAGCTGTTTTTAAAAATTGAGTGTTTTTGTTGCCCGAGGAAGAAAACGCGTGATGCCGCGGTCAGAAAAAAAGCTGCCCAGGAGCAAAAAAATTTTTTTTTCTCAAATGTAGTAATGGATGCTAGAATGTGATTTGGGGTGGATTTCCATGTCTAAAAATATTATTATTAGCTGTTTTTAAAAATCGAGTGTTTTGGCTGCCCGAGGAAGAAAACGCGTGATGCCGCGGTCAGAAAAAAAGCTGTTCAGGAGCAAAAAAATTTTTTTTCTCAAATGTAATAACGGATGCTAGAATGTGATTCGGGGTGGAATTCCATGTCTAAAAATATTATTATTAGCTGTTTTTAAAAAACAACTGTTTTTGCTGCCCGAGGAAGAAAACGCGTGATGCCGCGGTCAGAAAAAAAGCTGCCCAGGAGCAAAAAAATTTTTTTTTCTCAAATGTAATAACGGATGCCAGAATGTGATTCGGGGTGGAATTCCATGTCTAAAAATATTATTATTAGCTGTTTTTAAAAATCGAGTGTTTTTGCTGCCCGAGGAAGAAAACGCGTGATGCCGCGGTCAGAAAAAAAGCCGTTCAGGAGCAAAAAAAATTTTTTTTCTCAAATGTAATAACGGATGCTAGAATGTGATTCGGGGTGAAATTCCATGTCTAAAAATATTATTATTAGCTGTTTTTAAAAATTGAGTGTTTTTGCTGCCCGAGGAAGAAAACGCGTGATGCCGCGGTCAGAAAAAAAGCTGCCCAGGAGCAAAAAAATTTTTTTTTCTCAAATGTAATAACGGATGCCAGAATGTGATTCGGGGTGGAATTCCATGTCTAAAAATATTATTATTAGCTGTTTTTAAAAATCGAGTGTTTTTGCTGCCCGAGGAAGAAAACGCGTGATGCCGCGGTCAGAAAAAAAGCTGTTCAGGAGCAAAAAAAAATTTTTTTCTCAAATGTAATAACGGATGCTAGAATGTGATTCGGGGTGAAATTCCATGTCTAAAAATATTATTATTAGCTGTTTTTAAAAATTGAGTGTTTTTGCTGCCCGAGGAAGAAAACGCGTGATGCCGCGGTCAGAAAAAAAGCTGCCCAGGAGCAAAAAAAATTTTTTTTCTCAAAGGTAGTAACGGATGCTATAATGTGATTTGGGGTGGAATTCCATGTCTAAAAATATTATTATTAGCTGTTTTTAAAAATCGAGTGTTTTTGCTGCCCGAGGAAGAAAACGCGTGATGCCGCGGTCAGAAAAAAAGCTGTTCAGGAGCAAAAAAAAATTTTTTTCTCAAATGTAATAACGGATGCTAGAATGTGATTCGGGGTGGAATTCCATGTCTAAAAATATTATTATTAGCTGTTTTTAAAAATCAAGTGTTTTTGCTGCCCGAGGAAGAAAACGCGTGATGCCGCGGTCAGAAAAAAAGCTGCCCAGGAGCAAAAATTTTTTTTTTCTCAAATGTAATAACGGATACTAGAATGTGATTCGGGGTGGAATTCCATGTCTAAAAATAGTATTATTAGCTGTTTTTAAAAATCGAGTGTTTTTGCTGCCCGAGGAAGAAAACGCGTGATGCCGCGGTCAGAAAAAAAGCTGTTCAGGAGCAAAAAAATTTTTTTTTCTCAAATGTAATAACGGATGCTAGAATGTGATTCAGGGTGGAATTCCATGTCTAAAAATATTATTATTAGCTGTTTTTAAAAATTGAGTGTTTTTGTTGCCCGAGGAAGAAAACGCGTGATGCCGCGGTCAGAAAAAAAGCTGCCCAGGAGCAAAAAAAATTTTTTTCCTCAAATGTAGTAATGGATGCTAGAATGTGATTTGGGGTGGAATTCCATGTCTAAAAATATTATTATTAGCTGTTTTTAAAAATCGAGTTTTTTGGCTGCCCGAGGAAGAAAACGCGTGATGCCGCGGTCAGAAAAAAAGCTGTTCAGGAGCAAAAAAAATTTTTTTCTCAAATGTAATAACGGATGCTAGAATGTGATTCGGGGTGGAATTCCATGTCTAAAAATATTATTATTAGCTGTTTTTAAAAATCAAGTGTTTTTGCTGCCCGAGGAAGAAAACGTGTGATGCCGCGGTCAGAAAAAAAGCTGTCCAGGAGCAAAAATTTTTTTTTTTCTCAAAGGTAGTAACGGATGCTAGAATGTGATTCAGGGTGGAATTCCATGTCTAAAAATATTATTATTAGCTGTTTTTAAAAATTGAGTGTTTTTGCTGCCCGAGGAAGAAAATGTGTGATGCCGCGGTCAGAAAAAAAGCTGTCCAGGAGCAAAAAAAATTTTTTTTCTCAAATGTAATAACGGATGCTAGAATGTGATTCGGAGTGGAATTCCATGTCTAAAAATATTATTATTAGCTGTTTTTAAAAATCGAGTGTTTTTGCTGCCCGAGGAAGAAAACGCGTGATGCCGCGGTCAGAAAAAAAGCTGCCCAGGAGCAAAAATTTTTTTTTCTCAAATGTAATAATGGATACTAGAATGTGATTTGGGGTGGAATTCCATGTCTAAAAATATTATTATTAGCTGTTTTTAAAAATCGAGTGTTTTTGCTGCCCGAGGAAGAAAACGCGTGATGCCGCGGTCAGAAAAAAAGCTGCCCAGGAGCAAAAAAATTTTTTTTCTCAAATGTAATAACGGATGCTAGAATGTGATTCGGGGTGGAATTCCATGTCTAAAAATATTATTATTAGCTGTTTTTAAAAATTGAGTGTTTTTGCTGCCCGAGGAAGAAAACGCGTGATGCCGCGGTCAGAAAAAAAGCTGCCCAGGAGCAAAAAATTTTTTTTTCCTCAAATGTAATAACGGATACTAGAATGTGATTCGGGGTGTAATTCCATGTCTAAAAATATTATTATTGGCTGTTTTTAAAAATCGAGTGTTTTTGCTGCCCGAGGAAGAAAACGCGTGATGCCGCGGTCAGAAAAAAAACTGCCCAGGAGCAAAAAATTTTTTTTTTCTCAAAGGTAGTAACGGATGCTAGAATGTGATTCGGGGTGGAATTCCATGTCTAAAAATATTATTATTAGCTGTTTTTAAAAATTGAGTGTTTTTGTTGCCCGAGGAAGAAAACGCGTGATGCCGCGGTCAGAAAAAAAGCTGCCCAGGAGCAAAAAAATTTTTTTTTCTCAAATGTAGTAATGGATGCTAGAATGTGATTTGGGGTGGATTTCCATGTCTAAAAATATTATTATTAGCTGTTTTTAAAAATCGAGTGTTTTGGCTGCCCGAGGAAGAAAACGCGTGATGCCGCGGTCAGAAAAAAAGCTGTTCAGGAGCAAAAAAAATTTTTTTCTCAAATGTAATAACGGATGCTAGAATGTGATTCGGGGTGGAATTCCATGTCTAAAAATATTATTATTAGCTGTTTTTAAAAATCAAGTGTTTTTGCTGCCCGAGGAAGAAAACGTGTGATGCCGCGGTCAGAAAAAAAGCTGTCCAGGAGCAAAAATTTTTTTTTTTCTCAAAGGTAGTAACGGATGCTAGAATGTGATTCAGGGTGGAATTCCATGTCTAAAAATATTATTATTAGCTGTTTTTAAAAATTGAGTGTTTTTGCTGCCCGAGGAAGAAAATGTGTGATGCCGCGGTCAGAAAAAAAGCTGTCCAGGAGCAAAAAAAATTTTTTTTCTCAAATGTAATAACGGATGCTAGAATGTGATTCGGAGTGGAATTCCATGTCTAAAAATATTATTATTAGCTGTTTTTAAAAATCGAGTGTTTTTGCTGCCCGAGGAAGAAAACGCGTGATGCCGCGGTCAGAAAAAAAGCTGCCCAGGAGCAAAAATTTTTTTTTCTCAAATGTAATAATGGATACTAGAATGTGATTTGGGGTGGAATTCCATGTCTAAAAATATTATTATTAGCTGTTTTTAAAAATCGAGTGTTTTTGCTGCCCGAGGAAGAAAACGCGTGATGCCGCGGTCAGAAAAAAAGCTGCCCAGGAGCAAAAAAATTTTTTTTCTCAAATGTAATAACGGATGCTAGAATGTGATTCGGGGTGGAATTCCATGTCTAAAAATATTATTATTAGCTGTTTTTAAAAATTGAGTGTTTTTGCTGCCCGAGGAAGAAAACGCGTGATGCCGCGGTCAGAAAAAAAGCTGCCCAGGAGCAAAAAATTTTTTTTTCCTCAAATGTAATAACGGATACTAGAATGTGATTCGGGGTGTAATTCCATGTCTAAAAATATTATTATTGGCTGTTTTTAAAAATCGAGTGTTTTTGCTGCCCGAGGAAGAAAACGCGTGATGCCGCGGTCAGAAAAAAAACTGCCCAGGAGCAAAAAATTTTTTTTTTCTCAAAGGTAGTAACGGATGCTAGAATGTGATTCGGGGTGGAATTCCATGTCTAAAAATATTATTATTAGCTGTTTTTAAAAATTGAGTGTTTTTGTTGCCCGAGGAAGAAAACGCGTGATGCCGCGGTCAGAAAAAAAGCTGCCCAGGAGCAAAAAAATTTTTTTTTCTCAAATGTAGTAATGGATGCTAGAATGTGATTTGGGGTGGATTTCCATGTCTAAAAATATTATTATTAGCTGTTTTTAAAAATCGAGTGTTTTGGCTGCCCGAGGAAGAAAACGCGTGATGCCGCGGTCAGAAAAAAAGCTGTTCAGGAGCAAAAAAATTTTTTTTCTCAAATGTAATAACGGATGCTAGAATGTGATTCGGGGTGGAATTCCATGTCTAAAAATATTATTATTAGCTGTTTTTAAAAAACAACTGTTTTTGCTGCCCGAGGAAGAAAACGCGTGATGCCGCGGTCAGAAAAAAAGCTGCCCAGGAGCAAAAAAATTTTTTTTTCTCAAATGTAATAACGGATGCCAGAATGTGATTCGGGGTGGAATTCCATGTCTAAAAATATTATTATTAGCTGTTTTTAAAAATCGAGTGTTTTTGCTGCCCGAGGAAGAAAACGCGTGATGCCGCGGTCAGAAAAAAAGCTGTTCAGGAGCAAAAAAAAATTTTTTTCTCAAATGTAATAACGGATGCTAGAATGTGATTCGGGGTGAAATTCCATGTCTAAAAATATTATTATTAGCTGTTTTTAAAAATTGAGTGTTTTTGCTGCCCGAGGAAGAAAACGCGTGATGCCGCGGTCAGAAAAAAAGCTGCCCAGGAGCAAAAAAATTTTTTTTCTCAAAGGTAGTAACGGATGCTAGAATGTGATTCGGGGTGGAATTCCATGTCTAAAAATATTATTATTAGCTGTTTTTAAAAATTGAGTGTTTTTGCTGCCCGAGGAAGAAAACGCGTGATGCCGCGGTCAGAAAAAAAGCTGCCCAGGAGCAAAAAATTTTTTTTTCCTCAAATGTAATAACGGATACTAGAATGTGATTCGGGGTGTAATTCCATGTCTAAAAATATTATTATTGGCTGTTTTTAAAAATCGAGTGTTTTTGCTGCCCGAGGAAGAAAACGCGTGATGCCGCGGTCAGAAAAAAAACTGCCCAGGAGCAAAAATTTTTTTTTTTCTCAAAGGTAGTAACGGATGCTAGAATGTGATTTGGGGTGGATTTCCATGTCTAAAAATATTATTATTAGCTGTTTTTAAAAATCGAGTGTTTTGGCTGCCCGAGGAAGAAAACGCGTGATGCCGCGGTCAGAAAAAAAGCTGTTCAGGAGCAAAAAAATTTTTTTTCTCAAATGTAATAACGGATGCTAGAATGTGATTCGGGGTGGAATTCCATGTCTAAAAATATTATTATTAGCTGTTTTTAAAAAACAACTGTTTTTGCTGCCCGAGGAAGAAAACGCGTGATGCCGCGGTCAGAAAAAAAGCTGCCCAGGAGCAAAAAAATTTTTTTTTCTCAAATGTAATAACGGATGCCAGAATGTGATTCGGGGTGGAATTCCATGTCTAAAAATATTATTATTAGCTGTTTTTAAAAATCGAGTGTTTTTGCTGCCCGAGGAAGAAAACGCGTGATGCCGCGGTCAGAAAAAAAGCCGTTCAGGAGCAAAAAAAATTTTTTTTCTCAAATGTAATAACGGATGCTAGAATGTGATTCGGGGTGAAATTCCATGTCTAAAAATATTATTATTAGCTGTTTTTAAAAATTGAGTGTTTTTGCTGCCCGAGGAAGAAAACGCGTGATGCCGCGGTCAGAAAAAAAGCTGCCCAGGAGCAAAAAAATTTTTTTTTCTCAAATGTAATAACGGATGCCAGAATGTGATTCGGGGTGGAATTCCATGTCTAAAAATATTATTATTAGCTGTTTTTAAAAATCGAGTGTTTTTGCTGCCCGAGGAAGAAAACGCGTGATGCCGCGGTCAGAAAAAAAGCTGTTCAGGAGCAAAAAAAAATTTTTTTCTCAAATGTAATAACGGATGCTAGAATGTGATTCGGGGTGAAATTCCATGTCTAAAAATATTATTATTAGCTGTTTTTAAAAATTGAGTGTTTTTGCTGCCCGAGGAAGAAAACGCGTGATGCCGCGGTCAGAAAAAAAGCTGCCCAGGAGCAAAAAAAATTTTTTTTCTCAAAGGTAGTAACGGATGCTATAATGTGATTTGGGGTGGAATTCCATGTCTAAAAATATTATTATTAGCTGTTTTTAAAAATCGAGTGTTTTTGCTGCCCGAGGAAGAAAACGCGTGATGCCGCGGTCAGAAAAAAAGCTGTTCAGGAGCAAAAAAAAATTTTTTTCTCAAATGTAATAACGGATGCTAGAATGTGATTCGGGGTGGAATTCCATGTCTAAAAATATTATTATTAGCTGTTTTTAAAAATCAAGTGTTTTTGCTGCCCGAGGAAGAAAACGTGTGATGCCGCGGTCAGAAAAAAAGCTGTCCAGGAGCAAAAATTTTTTTTTTTCTCAAAGGTAGTAACGGATGCTAGAATGTGATTCGGGGTGGAATTCCATGTCTAAAAATATTATTATTAGCTGTTTTTAAAAATTGAGTGTTTTTGCTGCCCGAGGAAGAAAACGTGTGATGCCGCGGTCAGAAAAAAAGCTGTCCAGGAGCAAAAAAATTTTTTTTTCTCAAATGTAATAACGGATGCTAGAATGTGATTCGGAGTGGAATTCCATGTCTAAAAATATTATTATTAGCTGTTTTTAAAAATCGAGTGTTTTTGCTGCCCGAGGAAGAAAACGCGTGATGCCGCGGTCAGAAAAAAAGCTGCCCAGGAGCAAAAATTTTTTTTTCTCAAATGTAATAACGGATACTAGAATGTGATTTGGGGTGGAATTCCATGTCTAAAAATATTATTATTAGCTGTTTTTAAAAATCGAGTGTTTTTGCTGCCCGAGGAAGAAAACGCGTGATGCCGCGGTCAGAAAAAAAGCTGCCCAGGAGCAAAAAATTTTTTTTTCTCAAATGTAATAACGGATGCTAGAATGTGATTCGGGGTGGAATTCCATGTCTAAAAATATTATTATTAGCTGTTTTTAAAAATTGAGTGTTTTTGCTGCCCGAGGAAGAAAACGCGTGATGCCGCGGTCAGAAAAAAAGCTGCCCAGGAGCAAAAAATTTTTTTTTCCTCAAATGTAATAACGGATACTAGAATGTGATTCGGGGTGGAATTCCATGTCTAAAAATATTATTATTGGCTGTTTTTAAAAATCGAGTGTTTTTGCTGCCCGAGGAAGAAAACGCGTGATGCCGCGGTCAGAAAAAAAACTGCCCAGGAGCAAAAATTTTTTTTTTTCTCAAAGGTAGTAACGGATGCTAGAATGTGATTCGGGGTGGAATTCCATGTCTAAAAATATTATTATTAGCTGTTTTTAAAAATTGAGTGTTTTTGCTGCCCGAGGAAGAAAACGTGTGATGCCGCGGTCAGAAAAAAAGCTGTCCAGGAGCAAAAAAATTTTTTTTTCTCAAATGTAATAACGGATGCTAGAATGTGATTCGGAGTGGAATTCCATGTCTAAAAATATTATTATTAGCTGTTTTTAAAAATCGAGTGTTTTTGCTGCCCGAGGAAGAAAACGCGTGATGCCGCGGTCAGAAAAAAAGCTGCCCAGGAGCAAAATTTTTTTTTTCTCAAATGTAATAACGGATACTAGAATGTGATTCGGGATGGAATTCCATGTCTAAAAATATTATTATTAGCTGTTTTTAAAAATCGAGTGTTTTTGCTGCCCGAGGAAGAAAACGCGTGATACCGCGGTCAGAAAAAAAGCTGTCCAGGAGCAAAAAAAATTTTTTTTCTCAAATGTAATAACGGATGCCAGAATGTGATTCGGGGTGGAATTCCATGTCTAAAAATATTATTATTAGCTGTTTTGAAAAATTGAGTGTTTTTGCTGCCCGAGGAAGAAAACGCGTGATGCCGCGGTCAGAAAAAAATCTGTTCAGGAGCAAAAAAAATTTTTTTCTCAAATGTAATAACGGATGCTAGAATATGATTCGCAGTGGAATTCCATGTCTAAAAATATTATTATTAGCTGTTTTTAAAACTCAAGTGTTTTTTCTGCCCGAGGAAGAAAATGTGTGATGCCGCGGTCAGAAAAAAAACTATCCAGGAGCAAAAAAATTTTTTTTTCTCAAATGTAATAACGGATGCTAGAATGTGATTCGGGGTGGAATTCCATGTCTAAAAATATTATTATTAGCTGTTTTTAAAAATCGAGTGTTTTTGCTGCCTGAGGAAGAAAACGCGTGATGCCGCGGTCAGAAAAAAAGCTGCCCAGGAGCAAAAAAATTTTTTTTCTCAAATGTAATAACGGATACTAGAATGTGATTCGGGGTGGAATTCCATGTCTAAAAATATTATTATTAGCTGTTTTTAAAAATCGAGTGTTTTTGCTGCCCGAGGAAGAAAACGAGTGATGCCGCGGTCAGAAAAAAAGCTGTCCAGGAGCAAAAAAATTTTTTTTTCTCAAATGTAATAACGGATGCCAGAATGTGATTCGGGGTGGAATTCCATGTCTAAAAATATTATTATTAGCTGTTTTTAAAAATCGAGTGTTTTTGCTGCCCGAGGAAGAAAACGCGTGATGCCGCGGTCAGAAAAAAAGCTGTCCAGGAGCAAAAAAAATTTTTTTTCTCAAATGTAATAACGGATGCTAGAATGTGATTCGGAGTGGAATTCCATGTCTAAAAATATTATTATTAGCTGTTTTTAAAAATCGAGTGTTTTTGCTGCCCGAGGAAGAAAACGCGTGATGCCGCGGTCAGAAAAAAAGCTGCCCAGGAGCAAAAAATTTTTTTTCTCAAATGTAATAACGGATACTAGAATGTGATTCGGGGTGGAATTCCATGTCTAAAAATATTATTATTAGCTGTTTTTAAAAATCGAGTGTTTTTGCTGCCCGAGGAAGAAAACGCGTGATGCCGCGGTCAGAAAAAAAGCTGCCCAGGAGCAAAAAAATTTTTTTTCTCAAATGTAATAACGGATGCTAGAATGTGATTCGGGGTGGAATTCCATGTCTAAAAATATTATTATTAGCTGTTTTTAAAAATCGAGTGTTTTTGCTGCCCGAGGAAGAAAACGCGTGATGCCGCGGTCAGAAAAAAAGCTGCACAGGAGCAAAAAATTTTTTTTTCTCAAATGTAATAACGGATACTAGAATGTGATTCGGGGTGGAATTCCATGTCTAAAAATATTATTATTAGCTGTTTTTAAAAATCGAGTGTTTTTGCTGCCCGAGGAAGAAAACGCGTGATGCCGCGGTCAGAAAAAAAGCTGTCCAGGAGCAAAAAAATTTTTTTTTCTCAAATGTAATAACGGATGCCAGAATGTGATTCGGGGTGGAATTCCATGTCTAAAAATAATATTATTATCTGTTTTTAAAAATCGAGTGTTTTTGCTGCCCGAGGAAGAAAACGCGTGATGCCGCGGTCAGAAAAAAAGCTGCCCAGGAGCAAAAAATTTTTTTTTCCTCAAATGTAATAACGGATACTAGAATGTGATTCGGGGTGGAATTCCATGTCTAAAAATATTATTATTGGCTGTTTTTAAAAATCGAGTGTTTTTGCTGCCCGAGGAAGAAAACGCGTGATGCCGCGGTCAGAAAAAAAACTGCCCAGGAGCAAAAAATTTTTTTTTCCTCAAAGGTAGTAACGGATACTAGAATGTGATTCGGGGTGGAATTCCATGTCTAAAAATATTATTATTAGCTGTTTTTAAAAATTGAGTGTTTTTGCTGCCCGAGGAAGAAAACGTGTGATGCCGCGGTCAGAAAAAAAGCTGTCCAGGAGCAAAAAAATTTTTTTTTCTCAAATGTAATAACGGATGCTAGAATGTGATTCGGAGTGGAATTCCATGTCTAAAAATATTATTATTAGCTGTTTTTAAAAATCGAGTGTTTTTGCTGCCCGAGGAAGAAAACGCGTGATGCTGCGGTCAGAAAAAAAGCTGCCCAGGAGCAAAAAAATTTTTTTTTCTCAAATGTAATAACGGATGCCAGAATGTGATTCGGGGTGGAATTCCATGTCTAAAAATATTATTATTAGCTGTTTTTAAAAATCGAGTGTTTTTGCTGCCCGAGGAAGAAAACGCGTGATGCCGCGGTCAGAAAAAAAGCTGCCCAGGAGCAAAAAATTTTTTTTTCTCAAATGTAATAACGGATACTAGAATGTGATTCGGGGTGGAATTCCATGTCTAAAAATATTATTATTAGCTGTTTTTAAAAATCGAGTGTTTTTGCTGCCCGAGGAAGAAAACGCGTGATGCCGCGGTCAGAAAAAAAGCTGTTCAGGAGCAAAAAAATTTTTTTTTCCTCAAAGGTAGTAACGGATACTAGAATGTGATTCGGGGTAGAATTCCATGTCTAAAAATATTATTATTAGCTGTTTTTAAAAATTGAGTGTTTTTGCTGCCCGAGGAAGAAAACGTGTGATGCCGCGGTCAGAAAAAAAGCTGTCCAGGAGCAAAAAAAATTTTTTTTCTCAAATGTAATAACGGATGCCAGAATGTGATTCGGGGTGGAATTCCATGTCTAAAAATATTATTATTAGCTGTTTTTAAAAATTGAGTGTTTTTGCTGCCCGAGGAAGAAAACGCGTGATGCCGCGGTCAGAAAAAAAGCTGCCCAGGAGCAAAAAATTTTTTTTTTCTCAAATGTAATAACGGATGCCAGAATGTGATTTGGGGTGGAATTCCATGTCTAAAAATATTATTATTAGCTGTTTTTAAAAATCGAGTGTTTTTGCTGCCCGAGGAAGAAAACGCGTGATGCCGCAGTCAGAAAAAAAGCTGTCCAGGAGCAAAAAAATTTTTTTTTCTCAAATGTAATAACGGATGCCAGAATGTGATTCGGGGTGGAATTCCATGTCTAAAAATATTATTATTAGCTGTTTTTAAAAATCGAGTGTTTTTGCTGCCCGAGGAAGAAAACGCGTGATGCCGCGGTCAGAAAAAAAGCTGTTCAGGAGCAAAAAAAAATTTTTTCTCAAATGTAATAACGGATGCTAGAATGTGATTCGGGGTGGAATTCCATGTCTAAAAATATTATTATTAGCTGTTTTTAAAAATCAAGTGTTTTTGCTGCCCGAGGAAGAAAACGTGTGATGCCGCGGTCAGAAAAAAAGCTGTCCAGGAGCAAAAAAATTTTTTTTTCTCAAATGTAATAACAGATGCTAGAATGTGATTCGGAGTGGAATTCCATGTCTAAAAATATTATTATTAGCTGTTTTTAAAAATCGAGTGTTTTTGCTGCCCGAGGAAGAAAACGCGTGATGCCGCGGTCAGAAAAAAAGCTGCCCAGGAGCAAAAATTTTTTTTTTCTCAAATGTAATAACGGATACTAGAATGTGATTCGGGGTGGAATTCCATGTCTAAAAATATTATTATTAGCTGTTTTTAAAAATCGAGTGTTTTTGCTGCCCGAGGAAGAAAACGCGTGATGCCGCGGTCAGAAAAAAAGCTGTTCAGGAGCAAAAAAAAATTTTTTTCTCAAATGTAATAACGGATGCTAGAATGTGATTCGGGGTGAAATTCCATGTCTAAAAATATTATTATTAGCTGTTTTTAAAAATTGAGTGTTTTTGCTGCCCGAGGAAGAAAACGCGTGATGCCGCGGTCAGAAAAAAAGCTGCCCAGGAGCAAAAAAAATTTTTTTTCTCAAAGGTAGTAACGGATGCTATAATGTGATTTGGGGTGGAATTCCATGTCTAAAAATATTATTATTAGCTGTTTTTAAAAATCGAGTGTTTTTGCTGCCCGAGGAAGAAAACGCGTGATGCCGCGGTCAGAAAAAAAGCTGTTCAGGAGCAAAAAAAAATTTTTTTCTCAAATGTAATAACGGATGCTAGAATGTGATTCGGGGTGGAATTCCATGTCTAAAAATATTATTATTAGCTGTTTTTAAAAATCAAGTGTTTTTGCTGCCCGAGGAAGAAAACGTGTGATGCCGCGGTCAGAAAAAAAGCTGTCCAGGAGCAAAAATTTTTTTTTTTCTCAAAGGTAGTAACGGATGCTAGAATGTGATTCGGGGTGGAATTCCATGTCTAAAAATATTATTATTAGCTGTTTTTAAAAATTGAGTGTTTTTGCTGCCCGAGGAAGAAAACGTGTGATGCCGCGGTCAGAAAAAAAGCTGTCCAGGAGCAAAAAAATTTTTTTTTCTCAAATGTAATAACGGATGCTAGAATGTGATTCGGAGTGGAATTCCATGTCTAAAAATATTATTATTAGCTGTTTTTAAAAATCGAGTGTTTTTGCTGCCCGAGGAAGAAAACGCGTGATGCCGCGGTCAGAAAAAAAGCTGCCCAGGAGCAAAAATTTTTTTTTCTCAAATGTAATAACGGATACTAGAATGTGATTTGGGGTGGAATTCCATGTCTAAAAATATTATTATTAGCTGTTTTTAAAAATCGAGTGTTTTTGCTGCCCGAGGAAGAAAACGCGTGATGCCGCGGTCAGAAAAAAAGCTGCCCAGGAGCAAAAAATTTTTTTTTCTCAAATGTAATAACGGATGCTAGAATGTGATTCGGGGTGGAATTCCATGTCTAAAAATATTATTATTAGCTGTTTTTAAAAATTGAGTGTTTTTGCTGCCCGAGGAAGAAAACGCGTGATGCCGCGGTCAGAAAAAAAGCTGCCCAGGAGCAAAAAATTTTTTTTTCCTCAAATGTAATAACGGATACTAGAATGTGATTCGGGGTGGAATTCCATGTCTAAAAATATTATTATTGGCTGTTTTTAAAAATCGAGTGTTTTTGCTGCCCGAGGAAGAAAACGCGTGATGCCGCGGTCAGAAAAAAAACTGCCCAGGAGCAAAAATTTTTTTTTTTCTCAAAGGTAGTAACGGATGCTAGAATGTGATTCGGGGTGGAATTCCATGTCTAAAAATATTATTATTAGCTGTTTTTAAAAATTGAGTGTTTTTGCTGCCCGAGGAAGAAAACGTGTGATGCCGCGGTCAGAAAAAAAGCTGTCCAGGAGCAAAAAAATTTTTTTTTCTCAAATGTAATAACGGATGCTAGAATGTGATTCGGAGTGGAATTCCATGTCTAAAAATATTATTATTAGCTGTTTTTAAAAATCGAGTGTTTTTGCTGCCCGAGGAAGAAAACGCGTGATGCCGCGGTCAGAAAAAAAGCTGCCCAGGAGCAAAATTTTTTTTTTCTCAAATGTAATAACGGATACTAGAATGTGATTCGGGATGGAATTCCATGTCTAAAAATATTATTATTAGCTGTTTTTAAAAATCGAGTGTTTTTGCTGCCCGAGGAAGAAAACGCGTGATACCGCGGTCAGAAAAAAAGCTGCCCAGGAGCAAAAAAATTTTTTTTCTCAAATGTAATAACGGATGCTAGAATGTGATTCGGGGTGGAATTCCATGTCTAAAAATATTATTATTAGCTGTTTTTAAAAATCGAGTGTTTTTGCTGCCCGAGGAAGAAAACGCGTGATGCCGCGGTCAGAAAAAAAGCTGTCCAGGAGCAAAAAAAATTTTTTTTCTCAAATGTAATAACGGATGCCAGAATGTGATTCGGGGTGGAATTCCATGTCTAAAAATATTATTATTAGCTGTTTTGAAAAATTGAGTGTTTTTGCTGCCCGAGGAAGAAAACGCGTGATGCCGCGGTCAGAAAAAAATCTGTTCAGGAGCAAAAAAAATTTTTTTCTCAAATGTAATAACGGATGCTAGAATATGATTCGCAGTGGAATTCCATGTCTAAAAATATTATTATTAGCTGTTTTTAAAACTCAAGTGTTTTTTCTGCCCGAGGAAGAAAATGTGTGATGCCGCGGTCAGAAAAAAAACTATCCAGGAGCAAAAAAATTTTTTTTTCTCAAATGTAATAACGGATGCTAGAATGTGATTCGGGGTGGAATTCCATGTCTAAAAATATTATTATTAGCTGTTTTTAAAAATCGAGTGTTTTTGCTGCCTGAGGAAGAAAACGCGTGATGCCGCGGTCAGAAAAAAAGCTGCCCAGGAGCAAAAAAATTTTTTTTCTCAAATGTAATAACGGATACTAGAATGTGATTCGGGGTGGAATTCCATGTCTAAAAATATTATTATTAGCTGTTTTTAAAAATCGAGTGTTTTTGCTGCCCGAGGAAGAAAACGAGTGATGCCGCGGTCAGAAAAAAAGCTGTCCAGGAGCAAAAAAATTTTTTTTTCTCAAATGTAATAACGGATGCCAGAATGTGATTCGGGGTGGAATTCCATGTCTAAAAATATTATTATTAGCTGTTTTTAAAAATCGAGTGTTTTTGCTGCCCGAGGAAGAAAACGCGTGATGCCGCGGTCAGAAAAAAAGCTGTCCAGGAGCAAAAAAAATTTTTTTTCTCAAATGTAATAACGGATGCTAGAATGTGATTCGGAGTGGAATTCCATGTCTAAAAATATTATTATTAGCTGTTTTTAAAAATCGAGTGTTTTTGCTGCCCGAGGAAGAAAACGCGTGATGCCGCGGTCAGAAAAAAAGCTGCCCAGGAGCAAAAAATTTTTTTTCTCAAATGTAATAACGGATACTAGAATGTGATTCGGGGTGGAATTCCATGTCTAAAAATATTATTATTAGCTGTTTTTAAAAATCGAGTGTTTTTGCTGCCCGAGGAAGAAAACGCGTGATGCCGCGGTCAGAAAAAAAGCTGCCCAGGAGCAAAAAAATTTTTTTTCTCAAATGTAATAACGGATGCTAGAATGTGATTCGGGGTGGAATTCCATGTCTAAAAATATTATTATTAGCTGTTTTTAAAAATCGAGTGTTTTTGCTGCCCGAGGAAGAAAACGCGTGATGCCGCGGTCAGAAAAAAAGCTGCACAGGAGCAAAAAATTTTTTTTTCTCAAATGTAATAACGGATACTAGAATGTGATTCGGGGTGGAATTCCATGTCTAAAAATATTATTATTAGCTGTTTTTAAAAATCGAGTGTTTTTGCTGCCCGAGGAAGAAAACGCGTGATGCCGCGGTCAGAAAAAAAGCTGTCCAGGAGCAAAAAAATTTTTTTTTCTCAAATGTAATAACGGATGCCAGAATGTGATTCGGGGTGGAATTCCATGTCTAAAAATAATATTATTATCTGTTTTTAAAAATCGAGTGTTTTTGCTGCCCGAGGAAGAAAACGCGTGATGCCGCGGTCAGAAAAAAAGCTGCCCAGGAGCAAAAAATTTTTTTTTCCTCAAATGTAATAACGGATACTAGAATGTGATTCGGGGTGGAATTCCATGTCTAAAAATATTATTATTGGCTGTTTTTAAAAATCGAGTGTTTTTGCTGCCCGAGGAAGAAAACGCGTGATGCCGCGGTCAGAAAAAAAACTGCCCAGGAGCAAAAAATTTTTTTTTCCTCAAAGGTAGTAACGGATACTAGAATGTGATTCGGGGTGGAATTCCATGTCTAAAAATATTATTATTAGCTGTTTTTAAAAATTGAGTGTTTTTGCTGCCCGAGGAAGAAAACGTGTGATGCCGCGGTCAGAAAAAAAGCTGTCCAGGAGCAAAAAAATTTTTTTTTCTCAAATGTAATAACGGATGCTAGAATGTGATTCGGAGTGGAATTCCATGTCTAAAAATATTATTATTAGCTGTTTTTAAAAATCGAGTGTTTTTGCTGCCCGAGGAAGAAAACGCGTGATGCCGCGGTCAGAAAAAAAGCTGCCCAGGAGCAAAAAATTTTTTTTTCTCAAATGTAATAACAGATACTAGAATGTGATTCGGGGTGGAATTCCATGCCTAAAAATATTATTATTAGCTGTTTTTAAAAATCGAGTGTTTTTGCTGCCCGAGGAAGAAAACGCGTGATGCCGCGGTCAGAAAAAAAGCTGCCCAGGAGCAAAAAAATTTTTTTTCTCAAATGTAATAACGGATGCTAGAATGTGATTCGGGGTGGAATTCCATGTCTAAAAATATTATTATTAGCTGTTTTTAAAAATCGACTGTTTTTGCTGCCCGAGGAAGAAAACGCGTGATGCCGCGGTCAGAAAAAAAGCTGCCCAGGAGCAAAAAAATTTTTTTTCTCAAATGTAATAACGGATGCCAGAATGTGATTCGGGGTGGAATTCCATGTCTAAAAATATTATTATTAGCTGTTTTTAAAAATCGAGTGTTTTTGCTGCCCGAGAAAGAAAACGCGTGATGCCGCGGTCAGAAAAAAAGCTTTCCAGGAGCAAAAAAATTTTTTTTTCTCAAATGTAATAACGGATGCCAGAATGTGATTCGGGGTGGAATTCCATGTCTAAAAATATTATTATTAGCTGTTTTTAAAAATCGAGTGTTTTTGCTGCCCGAGGAAGAAAACGCGTGATGCCGCGGTCAGAAAAAAAGCTGTTCAGGAGCAAAAAAAATTTTTTTCTCAAATGTAATAACGGATGCTAGAATGTGATTCGGGGTGGAATTCCATGTCTAAAAATATTATTATTAGCTGTTTTTAAAACTCAAGTGTTTTTGCTGCCCGAGGAAGAAAACGTGTGATGCCGCGGTCAGAAAAAAAACTGTCCAGGAGCAAAAAAAATTTTTTTTCTCAAATGTAGTAACGGATGCTAGAATGTGATTCGGGGTGGAATTCCATGTCTAAAAATATTATTATTAGCTGTTTTTAAAAATCGAGTGTTTTTGCTGCCCGAGGAAGAAAACGCGTGATGCCGCGGTCAGAAAAAAAGCTGCCCAGGAGCAAAAAATTTTTTTTTCTCAAATGTAATAACGGATACTAGAATGTGATTCGGGGTGGAATTCCATGTCTAAAAATATTATTATTAGCTGTTTTTAAAAATCGAGTGTTTTTGCTGCCCGAGGAAGAAAACGCGTGATGCCGCGGTCAGAAAAAAAGCTGTTCAGGAGCAAAAAAATTTTTTTTTCCTCAAAGGTAGTAACGGATACTAGAATGTGATTCGGGGTGGAATTCCATGTCTAAAAATATTATTATTAGCTGTTTTTAAAAATTGAGTGTTTTTGCTGCCCGAGGAAGAAAACGTGTGATGCCGCGGTCAGAAAAAAAGCTGTCCAGGAGCAAAAAAAATTTTTTTTCTCAAATGTAATAACGGATGCCAGAATGTGATTCGGGGTGGAATTCCATGTCTAAAAATATTATTATTAGCTGTTTTTAAAAATTGAGTGTTTTTGCTGCCCGAGGAAGAAAACGCGTGATGCCGCGGTCAGAAAAAAAGCTGCCCAGGAGCAAAAAATTTTTTTTTTCTCAAATGTAATAACGGATGCCAGAATGTGATTTGGGGTGGAATTCCATGTCTAAAAATATTATTATTAGCTGTTTTTAAAAATCGAGTGTTTTTGCTGCCCGAGGAAGAAAACGCGTGATGCCGCAGTCAGAAAAAAAGCTGTCCAGGAGCAAAAAAATTTTTTTTTCTCAAATGTAATAACGGATGCCAGAATGTGATTCGGGGTGGAATTCCATGTCTAAAAATATTATTATTAGCTGTTTTTAAAAATCGAGTGTTTTTGCTGCCCGAGGAAGAAAACGCGTGATGCCGCGGTCAGAAAAAAAGCTGTTCAGGAGCAAAAAAAAATTTTTTCTCAAATGTAATAACGGATGCTAGAATGTGATTCGGGGTGGAATTCCATGTCTAAAAATATTATTATTAGCTGTTTTTAAAAATCAAGTGTTTTTGCTGCCCGAGGAAGAAAACGTGTGATGCCGCGGTCAGAAAAAAAGCTGTCCAGGAGCAAAAAAATTTTTTTTTCTCAAATGTAATAACGGATGCTAGAATGTGATTCGGAGTGGAATTCCATGTCTAAAAATATTATTATTAGCTGTTTTTAAAAATCGAGTGTTTTTGCTGCCCGAGGAAGAAAACGCGTGATGCCGCGGTCAGAAAAAAAGCTGCCCAGGAGCAAAAATTTTTTTTTTCTCAAATGTAATAACGGATACTAGAATGTGATTCGGGGTGGAATTCCATGTCTAAAAATATTATTATTAGCTGTTTTTAAAAATCGAGTGTTTTTGCTGCCCGAGGAAGAAAACGCGTGATGCCGCGGTCAGAAAAAAAGCTGTTCAGGAGCAAAAAAAATTTTTTTTCTCAAATGTAATAACGGATGCTAGAATGTGATTCGGGGTGGAATTCCATGTCTAAAAATATTATTATTAGCTGTTTTTAAAAATTGAGTGTTTTTGCTGCCCGAGGAAGAAAACGCGTGATGCCGCGGTCAGAAAAAAAGCTGCCCAGGAGCAAAAAAAATTTTTTTTCTCAAATGTAGTAATGGATGCTAGAATGTGATTTGGGGTGGAATTCCATGTCTAAAAATATTATTATTAGCTGTTTTTAAAAATCGAGTGTTTTGGCTGCCCGAGGAAGAAAACGCGTGATGCCGCGGTCAGAAAAAAAGCTGTTCAGGAGCAAAAAATTTTTTTTTCTCAAATGTAATAACGGATGCTAGAATGTGATTCGGGGTGGAATTCCATGTCTAAAAATATTATTATTAGCTGTTTTTAAAAATCGAGTGTTTTTGCTGCCCGAGGAAGAAAACGTGTGATGCCGCGGTCAGAAAAAAAGCTGTCCAGGAGCAAAAAAATTTTTTTTTCTCAAATGTAATAACGGATGCTAGAATGTGATTCGGAGTGGAATTCCATGTCTAAAAATATTATTATTAGCTGTTTTTAAAAATTGAGTGTTTTTGCTGCCCGAGGAAGAAAACGCGTGATGCCGCGGTCAGAAAAAAAGCTGCCCAGGAGCAAAAATTTTTTTTTTCTCAAATGTAATAACGGATACTAGAATGTGATTCGGGGTGGAATTCCATGTCTAAAAATATTATTATTAGCTGTTTTTAAAAATTGAGTGTTTTTGTTGCCCGAGGAAGAAAACGCGTGATGCCGCGGTCAGAAAAAAAGCTGCCCAGGAGCAAAAAAAATTTTTTTTCTCAAATGTAGTAATGGATGCTAGAATGTGATTTGGGGTGGAATTCCATGTCTAAAAATATTATTATTAGCTGTTTTTAAAAATCGAGTGTTTTGGCTGCCCGAGGAAGAAAACGCGTGATGCCGCGGTCAGAAAAAAAGCTGTTCAGGAGCAAAAAAATTTTTTTTCTCAAATGTAATAACGGATGCTAGAATGTGATTCGGGGTGGAATTCCATGTCTAAAAATATTATTATTAGCTGTTTTTAAAAATCAAGTGTTTTTGCTGCCCGAGGAAGAAAACGTGTGATGCCGCGGTCAGAAAAAAAGCTGTCCAGGAGCAAAAAAATTTTTTTTTCTCATATGTAATAACGGATGCTAGAATGTGATTCGGGGTGGAATTCCATGTCTAAAAATATTATTATTAGCTGTTTTTAAAAATCGAGTGTTTTTGCTGCCCGAGGAAGAAAACGCGTGATGCCGCGGTCAGAAAAAAAGCTGCCCAGGAGCAAAAAAATTTTTTTTCTCAAATGTAATAACGGATACTAGAATGTGATTCGGGGTGGAATTCCATGTCTAAAAATATTATTATTAGCTGTTTTTAAAAATCGAGTGTTTTTGCTGCCCGAGGAAGAAAACGCGTGATGCCGCGGTCAGAAAAAAAGCTGTTCAGGAGCAAAAAAAATTTTTTTTCTCAAATGTAATAACGGATGCTAGAATGTGATTCGGGGTGAAATTCCATGTCTAAAAATATTATTATTAGCTGTTTTTAAAAATTGAGTGTTTTTGCTGCCCGAGGAAGAAAACGCGTGATGCCGCGGTCAGAAAAAAAGCTGCCCAGGAGCAAAAAAAATTTTTTTTCTCAAATGTAGTAATGGATGCTAGAATGTGATTTGGGGTGGAATTCCATGTCTAAAAATATTATTATTAGCTGTTTTTAAAAATCGAGTGTTTTGGCTGCCCGAGGAAGAAAACGCGTGATGCCGCGGTCAGAAAAAAAGCTGTTCAGGAGCAAAAAAATTTTTTTTTCTCAAATGTAATAACGGATGCCAGAATGTGATTCGGGGTGGAATTCCATGTCTAAAAATATTATTATTAGCTGTTTTTAAAAATTGAGTGTTTTTGCTGCCCGAGGAAGAAAACGCGTGATGCCGCGGTCAGAAAAAAAGCTGCCCAGGAGCAAAAAAATTTTTTTTTCTCAAATGTAATAACGGATGCCAGAATGTGATTCGGGGTGGAATTCCATGTCTAAAAATATTATTATTAGCTGTTTTTAAAAATCGAGTGTTTTTGCTGCCCGAGGAAGAAAACGCGTGATGCCGCGGTCAGAAAAAAAGCTGTTCAGGAGCAAAAAAATTTTTTTTCTCAAATGTAATAACGGATGCTAGAATGTGATTCGGGGTGGAATTCCATGTCTAAAAATATTATTATTAGCTGTTTTTAAAAATCGAGTGTTTTTGCTGCCCGAGGAAGAAAATGCGTGATGCCGCGGTCAGAAAAAAAGCTGTCCAGGAGCAAAAAAATTTTTTTTTCTCAAATGTAATAACGGATGCCAGAATGTGATTCGGGGTGGAATTCCATGTCTAAAAATATTATTATTAGCTGTTTTTAAAAATCGAGTGTTTTTGCTGCCCGAGGAAGAAAACGCGTGATGCCGCGGTCAGAAAAAAAGCTGTTCAGGAGCAAAAAAATTTTTTTTCTCAAATGTAATAACGGATGCTAGAATGTGATTCGGGGTGGAATTCCATGTCTAAAAATATTATTATTAGCTGTTTTTAAAAATCGAGTGTTTTTGCTGCCCGAGGAAGAAAACGCGTGATGCCGCGGTCAGAAAAAAAGCTGTTCAGGAGCAAAAAAAATTTTTTTCTCAAATGTAATAACGGATGCTAGAATGTGATTCGGGGTGGAATTCCATGTCTAAAAATTTTATTATTAGCTGTTTTTAAAAATCGAGTGTTTTTGCTGCCCGAGGAAGAAAACGCGTGATGCCGCGGTCAGAAAAAAAGCTGTTCAGGAGCAAAAAAATTTTTTTTTCTCAAATGTAATAACGGATGCTAGAATGTGATTCGGGGTGGAATTCCATGTCTAAAAATATTATTATTAGCTGTTTTTAAAAATTGAGTGTTTTTGTTGCCCGAGGAAGAAAACGCGTGATGCCGCGGTCAGAAAAAAAGCTGCCCAGGAGCAAAAAAATTTTTTTTTCTCAAATGTAGTAATGGATGCTAGAATGTGATTTGGGGTGGAATTCCATGTCTAAAAATATTATTATTAGCTGTTTTTAAAAATCGAGTGTTTTGGCTGCCCGAGGAAGAAAACGCGTGATGCCGCGGTCAGAAAAAAAGCTGTTCAGGAGCAAAAAAAATTTTTTTCTCAAATGTAATAACGGATGCTAGAATGTGATTCGGGGTGGAATTCCATGTCTAAAAATATTATTATTAGCTGTTTTTAAAAATCAAGTGTTTTTGCTGCCCGAGGAAGAAAACGTGTGATGCCGCGGTCAGAAAAAAAGCTGTCCAGGAGCAAAAAAAATTTTTTTTCTCAAATGTAATAACGGATGCTAGAATGTGATTCGGGGTGAAATTCCATGTCTAAAAATATTATTATTAGCTGTTTTTAAAAATCGAGTGTTTTTGCTGCCCGAGGAAGAAAACGCGTGATGACGCAGTCAGAAAAAAAGCTGTTCAGGAGCAAAAAAATTTTTTTTCTCAAATGTAATAACGGATGCTAGAATGTGATTCGGGGTGGAATTCCATGTCTAAAAATATTATTATTAGCTGTTTTTAAAAATCGAGTGTTTTTGCTGCCCGAGGAAGAAAACGCGTGATGCCGCGGTCAGAAAAAAAGCTGCCCAGGAGCAAAAAAATTTTTTTTTCTCAAATGTAGTAATGGATGCTAGAATGTGATTTGGGGTGGAATTCCATGTCTAAAAATATTATTATTAGCTGTTTTTAAAAATCGAGTGTTTTGGCTGCCCGAGGAAGAAAACGCGTGATGCCGCGGTCAGAAAAAAAGCTGTTCAGGAGCAAAAAAATTTTTTTTCTCAAATGTAATAACGGATGCTAGAATGTGATTCGGGGTGGAATTCCATGTCTAAAAATATTATTATTAGCTGTTTTTAAAAATCAAGTGTTTTTGCTGCCCGAGGAAGAAAACGTGTGATGCCGCGGTCAGAAAAAAAGCTGTCCAGGAGCAAAAAAATTTTTTTTTCTCAAATGTAATAACGGATGCTAGAATGTGATTCGGGGTGAAATTCCATGTCTAAAAATATTATTATTAGCTGTTTTTAAAAATCGAGTGTTTTTGCTGGCCGAGGAAGAAAACGCGTGATGACGCGGTCAGAAAAAAAGCTGTTCAGGAGCAAAAAAATTTTTTTTCTCAAATGTAATAACGGATGCTAGAATGTGATTCGGGGTGGAATTCCATGTCTAAAAATATTATTATTAGCTGTTTTTAAAAATCGAGTGTTTTTGCTGCCCGAGGAAGAAAACGCGTGATGCCGCGGTCAGAAAAAAAGCTGTTCAGGAGCAAAAAAATTTTTTTTCTCAAATGTAATAACGGATGCTAGAATGTGATTCGGGGTGGAATTCCATGTCTAAAAATATTATTATTAGCTGTTTTTAAAAATCGAGTGTTTTTGCTGCCTGAGGAAGAAAACGCGTGATGCCGCGGTCAGAAAAAAAGCTGTTCAGGAGCAAAAAAATTTTTTTTTCTCAAATGTAATAACGGATGCTAGAATGTGATTTGGGGTGAAATTCCATGTCTAAAAATATTATTATTAGCTGTTTTTAAAAATTGAGTGTTTTTGCTGCCCGAGGAAGAAAACGCGTGATGCCGCGGTCAGAAAAAAAGCTGCCCAGGAGCAAAAAAAATTTTTTTTCTCAAAGGTAGTAACGGATGCTATAATGTGATTCGGGGTGGAATTCCATGTCTAAAAATATTATTATTAGCTGTTTTTAAAAATCGAGTGTTTTTGCTGCCCGAGGAAGAAAACGCGTGATGCCGCGGTCAGAAAAAAAGCTGTCCAGGAGCAAAAAAAAATTTTTTTCTCAAATGTAATAACGGATGCCAGAATTTGATTCGGGGTGGAATTCCATGTCTAAAAATATTATTATTAGCTGTTTTTAAAAATTGAGTGTTTTTGCTGCCCGAGGAAGAAAACGCGTGATGCCGCAGTCAGAAAAAAAGCTGCCCAGGAGCAAAAATTTTTTTTTTCTCAAATGTAATAACGGATACTAGAATGTGATTCGGGGTGGAATTCCATGTCTAAAAATATTATTATTAGCTGTTTTTAAAAATCGAGTGTTTTTGCTGCCCGAGGAAGAAAACGCGTGATGCCGCGGTCAGAAAAAAAGCTGTTCAGGAGCAAAAAAAATTTTTTTTCTCAAATGTAATAACGGATGCTAGAATGTGATTCGGGGTGGAATTCCATGTCTAAAAATATTATTATTAGCTGTTTTTAAAAATTGAGTGTTTTTGTTGCCCGAGGAAGAAAACGCGTGATGCCGCGGTCAGAAAAAAAGCTGCCCAGGAGGAAAAAAAATTTTTTTTCTCAAATGTAGTAATGGATGCTAGAATGTGATTCGGGGTGGAATTCCATGTCTAAAAATATTATTATTAGCTGTTTTTAAAAATCGAGTGTTTTTGCTGCCCGAGGAAGAAAACGCGTGATGCCGCGGTCAGAAAAAAAGCTGCCCAGGAGCAAAAAAAATTTTTTTCTCAAATGTAATAACGGATGCTAGAATGTGATTCGGGGTGGAATTCCATGTCTAAAAATATTATTATTAGCTGTTTTTAAAAATCGAGTGTTTTTGCTGCCCGAGGAAGAAAACGCGTGATGCCGCGGTCAGAAAAAAAGCTGCCCAGGAGCAAAAAAAATTTTTTTCTCAAATGTAATAACGGATACTAGAATGTGATTCGGGGTGGAATTCCATGTCTAAAAATATTATTATTAGCTGTTTTTAAAAATCGAGTGTTTTTGCTGCCCGAGGAAGAAAACGCGTGATGCCGCGGTCAGAAAAAAAGCTGCCCAGGAGCAAAAAAAATTTTTTTTCTCAAAGGTAGTAACGGATGCTATAATGTGATTCGGGGTGGAATTCCATGTCTAAAAATATTATTATTAGCTGTTTTTAAAAATCGAGTGTTTTTGCTGCCCGAGGAAGAAAACGCGTGATGCCGCGGTCAGAAAAAAAGCTGTCCAGGAGCAAAAAAAATTTTTTTTCTCAAATGTAATAACGGATGCCAGAATTTGATTCGGGGTGGAATTCCATGTCTAAAAATATTATTATTAGCTGTTTTTAAAAATTGAGTGTTTTTGCTGCCCGAGGAAGAAAACGCGTGATGCCGCAGTCAGAAAAAAAGCTGCCCAGGAGCAAAAATTTTTTTTTTCTCAAATGTAATAACGGATACTAGAATGTGATTCGGGGTGGAATTCCATGTCTAAAAATATTATTATTAGCTGTTTTTAAAAATCGAGTGTTTTTGCTGCCCGAGGAAGAAAACGCGTGATGCCGCGGTCAGAAAAAAAGCTGTTCAGGAGCAAAAAAAATTTTTTTTCTCAAATGTAATAACGGATGCTAGAATGTGATTCGGGGTGGAATTCCATGTCTAAAAATATTATTATTAGCTGTTTTTAAAAATTGAGTGTTTTTGTTGCCCGAGGAAGAAAACGCGTGATGCCGCGGTCAGAAAAAAAGCTGCCCAGGAGGAAAAAAATTTTTTTTTCTCAAATGTAGTAATGGATGCTAGAATGTGATTTGGGGTGGAATTCCATGTCTAAAAATATTATTATTAGCTGTTTTTAAAAATCGAGTGTTTTGGCTGCCCGAGGAAGAAAACGCGTGATGCCGCGGTCAGAAAAAAAGCTGTTCAGGAGCAAAAAATTTTTTTTTCTCAAATGTAATAACGGATGCTAGAATGTGATTCGGGGTGGAATTCCATGTCTAAAAATATTATTATTAGCTGTTTTTAAAAATCAAGTGTTTTTGCTGCCCGAGGAAGAAAACGTGTGATGCCGCGGTCAGAAAAAAAGCTGTCCAGGAGCAAAAAATTTTTTTTTCTCAAATGTAATAACGGATGCTAGAATGTGATTCGGGGTGGAATTCCATGTCTAAAAATATTATTATTAGCTGTTTTTAAAAATCGAGTGTTTTTGCTGCCCGAGGAAGAAAACGCGTGATGCCGCGGTCAGAAAAAAAGCTGCCCAGGAGCAAAAAAAATTTTTTTCTCAAATGTAATAACGGATACTAGAATGTGATTCGGGGTGGAATTCCATGTCTAAAAATATTATTATTAGCTGTTTTTAAAAATCGAGTGTTTTTGCTGCCCGAGGAAGAAAACGCGTGATGCCGCGGTCAGAAAAAAAGCTGCCCAGGAGCAAAAAAAATTTTTTTTCTCAAAGGTAGTAACGGATGCTATAATGTGATTCGGGGTGGAATTCCATGTCTAAAAATATTATTATTAGCTGTTTTTAAAAATCGAGTGTTTTTGCTGCCCGAGGAAGAAAACGCGTGATGCCGCGGTCAGAAAAAAAGCTGTCCAGGAGCAAAAAAAATTTTTTTTCTCAAATGTAATAACGGATGCCAGAATTTGATTCGGGGTGGAATTCCATGTCTAAAAATATTATTATTAGCTGTTTTTAAAAATTGAGTGTTTTTGCTGCCCGAGGAAGAAAACGCGTGATGCCGCAGTCAGAAAAAAAGCTGCCCAGGAGCAAAAATTTTTTTTTTCTCAAATGTAATAACGGATACTAGAATGTGATTCGGGGTGGAATTCCATGTCTAAAAATATTATTATTAGCTGTTTTTAAAAATCGAGTGTTTTTGCTGCCCGAGGAAGAAAACGCGTGATGCCGCGGTCAGAAAAAAAGCTGTTCAGGAGCAAAAAAAATTTTTTTTCTCAAATGTAATAACGGATGCTAGAATGTGATTCGGGGTGGAATTCCATGTCTAAAAATATTATTATTAGCTGTTTTTAAAAATTGAGTGTTTTTGTTGCCCGAGGAAGAAAACGCGTGATGCCGCGGTCAGAAAAAAAGCTGCCCAGGAGGAAAAAAATTTTTTTTTCTCAAATGTAGTAATGGATGCTAGAATGTGATTTGGGGTGGAATTCCATGTCTAAAAATATTATTATTAGCTGTTTTTAAAAATCGAGTGTTTTGGCTGCCCGAGGAAGAAAACGCGTGATGCCGCGGTCAGAAAAAAAGCTGTTCAGGAGCAAAAAATTTTTTTTTCTCAAATGTAATAACGGATGCTAGAATGTGATTCGGGGTGGAATTCCATGTCTAAAAATATTATTATTAGCTGTTTTTAAAAATCAAGTGTTTTTGCTGCCCGAGGAAGAAAACGTGTGATGCCGCGGTCAGAAAAAAAGCTGTCCAGGAGCAAAAAATTTTTTTTTCTCAAATGTAATAACGGATGCTAGAATGTGATTCGGGGTGGAATTCCATGTCTAAAAATATTATTATTAGCTGTTTTTAAAAATCGAGTGTTTTTGCTGCCCGAGGAAGAAAACGCGTGATGCCGCGGTCAGAAAAAAAGCTGCCCAGGAGCAAAAAAAATTTTTTTCTCAAATGTAATAACGGATACTAGAATGTGATTCGGGGTGGAATTCCATGTCTAAAAATATTATTATTAGCTGTTTTTAAAAATCGAGTGTTTTTGCTGCCCGAGGAAGAAAACGCGTGATGCCGCGTTCAGAAAAAAAGCTGTTCAGGAGCAAAAAAAATTTTTTTTCTCAAATGTAATAACGGATGCTATAATGTGATTCGGGGTGGAATTCCATGTCTAAAAATATTATTATTAGCTGTTTTTAAAAATCGAGTGTTTTTTCTGCCCGAGGAAGAAAACGCGTGATGCCGCGGTCAGAAAAAAAGCTGTTCAGGAGCAAAAAAATTTTTTTTCTCAAATGTAATAACGGATGCTAGAATGTGATTCGGGGTGGAATTCCATGTCTAAAAATATTATTATTAGCTGTTTTTAAAAATCAAGTGTTTTTGCTGCCCGAGGAAGAAGACGTGTGATGCCGCGGTCAGAAAAAAAACTGTCCAGGAGCAAAAAAAAATTTTTTTCTCAAATGTAATAACGGATGCTAGAATGTGATTCGGGGTGGAATTCCATGTCTAAAAATATTATTATTAGCTGTTTTTAAAAATCAAGTGTTTTTGCTGCCCGAGGAAGAAAACGCGTGATGCCGCGGTCAGAAAAAAAGCTGTTTAGGAGCAAAAAAATTTTTTTTCTCAAATGTAATAACGGATGCTAGAATGTGATTCGGGGTGGAATTCCATGTCTAAAAATATTATTATTAGCTGTTTTTAAAAATCAAGTGTTTTTGCTGCCCGAGGAAGAAAACGTGTGATGCCGCGGTCAGAAAAAAAGCTGTCCAGGAGCAAAAAAAATTATTTTTCTCAAATGTAATAACGGATGCTAGAATGTGATTCGGAGTGGAATTCCATGTCTAAAAATATTATTATTAGCTGTTTTTAAAAATCGAGTGTTTTTGCTGCCCGAGGAAGAAAACGCGTGATGCCGCGGTCAGAAAAAAAGCTGTTCAGGAGCAAAAAAATTTTTTTTCTCAAATGTAATAACGGATGCTAGAATGTGATTCGGGGTGGAATTCCATGTCTAAAAATATTATTATTAGCTGTTTTTAAAAATCAAGTGTTTTTGCTGCCCGAGGAAGAAAACGCGTGATGCCGCGGTCAGAAAAAAAGCTGCCCAGGAGGAAAAAAAAATTTTTTTCTCAAATGTAATAACGGATGCCAGAATGTGATTCGGGGTGGAATTCCATGTCTAAAAATATTATTATTAGCTGTTTTTAAAAATCGAGTGTTTTTGCTGCCCGAGGAAGAAAACGCGTGATGCCGCGGTCAGAAAAAAAGCTGTTCAGGAGCAAAAAATTTTTTTTTCTCAAATGTAATAACGGATGCTAGAATGTGATTCGGGTGGAATTCCATGTCTAAAAATATTATTATTAGCTGTTTTTAAAAATCAAGTGTTTTTGCTGCCCGAGGAAGAAAACGTGTGATGCCGCGGTCAGAAAAAAAGCTGTCCAGGAGCAAAAAAATTTTTTTTCTCAAATGTAGTAATGGATGCTAGAATGTGATTTGGGGTGGAATTCCATGTCTAAAAATATTATTATTAGCTGTTTTTAAAAATTGAGTGTTTTTGCTGCCCGAGGAAGAAAACGCGTGATGCCGCGGTCAGAAAAAAAGCTGCCCAGGAGGAAAAAAAAATTTTTTTCTCAAATGTAATAACGGATGCCAGAATGTGATTCGGGGTGGAATTCCATGTCTAAAAATATTATTATTAGCTGTTTTTAAAAATCGAGTGTTTTTGCTGCCCGAGGAAGAAAACGCGTGATGCCGTGGTCAGAAAAAAAGCTGTTCAGGAGCAAAAAATTTTTTTTTCTCAAATGTAATAACGGATGCTAGAATGTGATTCGGGTGGAATTCCATGTCTAAAAATATTATTATTAGCTGTTTTTAAAAATCGAGTGTTTTGGCTGCCCGAGGAAGAAAACGCGTGATGCCGCGGTCAGAAAAAAAGCTGTTCAGGAGCAAAAAAAATTTTTTTCTCAAATGTAATAACGGATGCTAGAATGTGATTCGGGGTGGAATTCCATGTCTAAAAATATTATTATTAGCTGTTTTTAAAAATCAAGTGTTTTTGCTGCCCGAGGAAGAAAACGTGTGATGCCGCGGTCAGAAAAAAAGCTGTCCAGGAGCAAAAAAATTTTTTTTTCTCAAATGTAATAACGGATGCTAGAATGTGATTCGGGGTGAAATTCCATGTCTAAAAATATTATTATTAGCTGTTTTTAAAAATCGAGTGTTTTTGCTGGCCGAGGAAGAAAACGCGTGATGACGCGGTCAGAAAAAAAGCTGTTCAGGAGCAAAAAAATTTTTTTTCTCAAATGTAATAACGGATGCTAGAATGTGATTCGGGGTGGAATTCCATGTCTAAAAATATTATTATTAGCTGTTTTTAAAAATCGAGTGTTTTTGCTGCCCGAGGAAGAAAACGCGTGATGCCGCGGTCAGAAAAAAAGCTGTTCAGGAGCAAAAAAATTTTTTTTCTCAAATGTAATAACGGATGCTAGAATGTGATTCGGGGTGGAATTCCATGTCTAAAAATATTATTATTAGCTGTTTTTAAAAATCGAGTGTTTTTGCTGCCTGAGGAAGAAAACGCGTGATGCCGCGGTCAGAAAAAAAGCTGTTCAGGAGCAAAAAAATTTTTTTTTCTCAAATGTAATAACGGATGCTAGAATGTGATTTGGGGTGAAATTCCATGTCTAAAAATATTATTATTAGCTGTTTTTAAAAATTGAGTGTTTTTGCTGCCCGAGGAAGAAAACGCGTGATGCCGCGGTCAGAAAAAAAGCTGCCCAGGAGCAAAAAAAATTTTTTTTCTCAAAGGTAGTAACGGATGCTATAATGTGATTCGGGGTGGAATTCCATGTCTAAAAATATTATTATTAGCTGTTTTTAAAAATCGAGTGTTTTTGCTGCCCGAGGAAGAAAACGCGTGATGCCGCGGTCAGAAAAAAAGCTGTCCAGGAGCAAAAAAAATTTTTTTTCTCAAATGTAATAACGGATGCCAGAATTTGATTCGGGGTGGAATTCCATGTCTAAAAATATTATTATTAGCTGTTTTTAAAAATTGAGTGTTTTTGCTGCCCGAGGAAGAAAACGCGTGATGCCGCAGTCAGAAAAAAAGCTGCCCAGGAGCAAAAATTTTTTTTTTCTCAAATGTAATAACGGATACTAGAATGTGATTCGGGGTGGAATTCCATGTCTAAAAATATTATTATTAGCTGTTTTTAAAAATCGAGTGTTTTTGCTGCCCGAGGAAGAAAACGCGTGATGCCGCGGTCAGAAAAAAAGCTGTTCAGGAGCAAAAAAAATTTTTTTTCTCAAATGTAATAACGGATGCTAGAATGTGATTCGGGGTGGAATTCCATGTCTAAAAATATTATTATTAGCTGTTTTTAAAAATTGAGTGTTTTTGTTGCCCGAGGAAGAAAACGCGTGATGCCGCGGTCAGAAAAAAAGCTGCCCAGGAGGAAAAAAAATTTTTTTTCTCAAATGTAGTAATGGATGCTAGAATGTGATTCGGGGTGGAATTCCATGTCTAAAAATATTATTATTAGCTGTTTTTAAAAATCGAGTGTTTTTGCTGCCCGAGGAAGAAAACGCGTGATGCCGCGGTCAGAAAAAAAGCTGCCCAGGAGCAAAAAAAATTTTTTTCTCAAATGTAATAACGGATGCTAGAATGTGATTCGGGGTGGAATTCCATGTCTAAAAATATTATTATTAGCTGTTTTTAAAAATCGAGTGTTTTTGCTGCCCGAGGAAGAAAACGCGTGATGCCGCGGTCAGAAAAAAAGCTGCCCAGGAGCAAAAAAAATTTTTTTCTCAAATGTAATAACGGATACTAGAATGTGATTCGGGGTGGAATTCCATGTCTAAAAATATTATTATTAGCTGTTTTTAAAAATCGAGTGTTTTTGCTGCCCGAGGAAGAAAACGCGTGATGCCGCGGTCAGAAAAAAAGCTGCCCAGGAGCAAAAAAAATTTTTTTTCTCAAAGGTAGTAACGGATGCTATAATGTGATTCGGGGTGGAATTCCATGTCTAAAAATATTATTATTAGCTGTTTTTAAAAATCGAGTGTTTTTGCTGCCCGAGGAAGAAAACGCGTGATGCCGCGGTCAGAAAAAAAGCTGTCCAGGAGCAAAAAAAATTTTTTTTCTCAAATGTAATAACGGATGCCAGAATTTGATTCGGGGTGGAATTCCATGTCTAAAAATATTATTATTAGCTGTTTTTAAAAATTGAGTGTTTTTGCTGCCCGAGGAAGAAAACGCGTGATGCCGCAGTCAGAAAAAAAGCTGCCCAGGAGCAAAAATTTTTTTTTTCTCAAATGTAATAACGGATACTAGAATGTGATTCGGGGTGGAATTCCATGTCTAAAAATATTATTATTAGCTGTTTTTAAAAATCGAGTGTTTTTGCTGCCCGAGGAAGAAAACGCGTGATGCCGCGGTCAGAAAAAAAGCTGTTCAGGAGCAAAAAAAATTTTTTTTCTCAAATGTAATAACGGATGCTAGAATGTGATTCGGGGTGGAATTCCATGTCTAAAAATATTATTATTAGCTGTTTTTAAAAATTGAGTGTTTTTGTTGCCCGAGGAAGAAAACGCGTGATGCCGCGGTCAGAAAAAAAGCTGCCCAGGAGGAAAAAAATTTTTTTTTCTCAAATGTAGTAATGGATGCTAGAATGTGATTTGGGGTGGAATTCCATGTCTAAAAATATTATTATTAGCTGTTTTTAAAAATCGAGTGTTTTGGCTGCCCGAGGAAGAAAACGCGTGATGCCGCGGTCAGAAAAAAAGCTGTTCAGGAGCAAAAAATTTTTTTTTCTCAAATGTAATAACGGATGCTAGAATGTGATTCGGGGTGGAATTCCATGTCTAAAAATATTATTATTAGCTGTTTTTAAAAATCAAGTGTTTTTGCTGCCCGAGGAAGAAAACGTGTGATGCCGCGGTCAGAAAAAAAGCTGTCCAGGAGCAAAAAATTTTTTTTTCTCAAATGTAATAACGGATGCTAGAATGTGATTCGGGGTGGAATTCCATGTCTAAAAATATTATTATTAGCTGTTTTTAAAAATCGAGTGTTTTTGCTGCCCGAGGAAGAAAACGCGTGATGCCGCGGTCAGAAAAAAAGCTGCCCAGGAGCAAAAAAAATTTTTTTCTCAAATGTAATAACGGATACTAGAATGTGATTCGGGGTGGAATTCCATGTCTAAAAATATTATTATTAGCTGTTTTTAAAAATCGAGTGTTTTTGCTGCCCGAGGAAGAAAACGCGTGATGCCGCGTTCAGAAAAAAAGCTGTTCAGGAGCAAAAAAAATTTTTTTTCTCAAATGTAATAACGGATGCTATAATGTGATTCGGGGTGGAATTCCATGTCTAAAAATATTATTATTAGCTGTTTTTAAAAATCGAGTGTTTTTTCTGCCCGAGGAAGAAAACGCGTGATGCCGCGGTCAGAAAAAAAGCTGTTCAGGAGCAAAAAAATTTTTTTTCTCAAATGTAATAACGGATGCTAGAATGTGATTCGGGGTGGAATTCCATGTCTAAAAATATTATTATTAGCTGTTTTTAAAAATCAAGTGTTTTTGCTGCCCGAGGAAGAAGACGTGTGATGCCGCGGTCAGAAAAAAAACTGTCCAGGAGCAAAAAAAAATTTTTTTCTCAAATGTAATAACGGATGCTAGAATGTGATTCGGGGTGGAATTCCATGTCTAAAAATATTATTATTAGCTGTTTTTAAAAATCAAGTGTTTTTGCTGCCCGAGGAAGAAAACGCGTGATGCCGCGGTCAGAAAAAAAGCTGTTTAGGAGCAAAAAAATTTTTTTTCTCAAATGTAATAACGGATGCTAGAATGTGATTCGGGGTGGAATTCCATGTCTAAAAATATTATTATTAGCTGTTTTTAAAAATCAAGTGTTTTTGCTGCCCGAGGAAGAAAACGTGTGATGCCGCGGTCAGAAAAAAAGCTGTCCAGGAGCAAAAAAATTTATTTTTCTCAAATGTAATAACGGATGCTAGAATGTGATTCGGAGTGGAATTCCATGTCTAAAAATATTATTATTAGCTGTTTTTAAAAATCGAGTGTTTTTGCTGCCCGAGGAAGAAAACGCGTGATGCCGCGGTCAGAAAAAAAGCTGTTCAGGAGCAAAAAAATTTTTTTTCTCAAATGTAATAACGGATGCTAGAATGTGATTCGGGGTGGAATTCCATGTCTAAAAATATTATTATTAGCTGTTTTTAAAAATCAAGTGTTTTTGCTGCCCGAGGAAGAAAACGCGTGATGCCGCGGTCAGAAAAAAAGCTGCCCAGGAGGAAAAAAAAATTTTTTTCTCAAATGTAATAACGGATGCCAGAATGTGATTCGGGGTGGAATTCCATGTCTAAAAATATTATTATTAGCTGTTTTTAAAAATCGAGTGTTTTTGCTGCCCGAGGAAGAAAACGCGTGATGCCGCGGTCAGAAAAAAAGCTGTTCAGGAGCAAAAAATTTTTTTTTCTCAAATGTAATAACGGATGCTAGAATGTGATTCGGGTGGAATTCCATGTCTAAAAATATTATTATTAGCTGTTTTTAAAAATCAAGTGTTTTTGCTGCCCGAGGAAGAAAACGTGTGATGCCGCGGTCAGAAAAAAAGCTGTCCAGGAGCAAAAAAATTTTTTTTCTCAAATGTAGTAATGGATGCTAGAATGTGATTTGGGGTGGAATTCCATGTCTAAAAATATTATTATTAGCTGTTTTTAAAAATTGAGTGTTTTTGCTGCCCGAGGAAGAAAACGCGTGATGCCGCGGTCAGAAAAAAAGCTGCCCAGGAGGAAAAAAAAATTTTTTTCTCAAATGTAATAACGGATGCCAGAATGTGATTCGGGGTGGAATTCCATGTCTAAAAATATTATTATTAGCTGTTTTTAAAAATCGAGTGTTTTTGCTGCCCGAGGAAGAAAACGCGTGATGCCGTGGTCAGAAAAAAAGCTGTTCAGGAGCAAAAAATTTTTTTTTCTCAAATGTAATAACGGATGCTAGAATGTGATTCGGGTGGAATTCCATGTCTAAAAATATTATTATTAGCTGTTTTTAAAAATCAAGTGTTTTTGCTGCCCGAGGAAGAAAACGCGTGATGCCGCGGTCAGAAAAAAAGCTGTCCAGGAGCAAAAAAATTTTTTTTCTCAAATGTAGTAATGGATGCTAGAATGTGATTTGGGGTGGAATTCCATGTCTAAAAATATTATTATTAGCTGTTTTTAAAAATTGAGTGTTTTTGCTGCCCGAGGAAGAAAACGCGTGATGCCGCGGTCAGAAAAAAAGCTGCCCAGGAGCAAAAATTTTTTTTTTCTCAAATGTAATAACGGATACTAGAATGTGATTCGGGGTGGAATTCCATGTCTAAAAATATTATTATTAGCTGTTTTAAAAAATCGAGTGTTTTTGCTGCCCGAGGAAGAAAACGCGTGATGCCGCGGTCAGAAAAAAAGCTGCCCAGGAGCAAAAAAAATTTTTTTTTCTCAAATGTAATAACAGATGCCAGATTTTGATTCGGGGTGGAATTCCATGTCTAAAAATATTATTATTAGCTGTTTTTAAAAATCGAGTGTTTTTGCTGCCCGAGGAAGAAAACGCGTGATGCCGCGGTCAGAAAAAAAGCTGTTTAGGAGCAAAAAAATTTTTTTTCTCAAATGTAATAACGGATGCTAGAATGTGATTCGGGGTGGAATTCCATGTCTAAAAATATTATTATTAGCTGTTTTTAAAAATCAAGTGTTTTTGCTGCCCGAGGAAGAAAACGTGTGATGCCGCGGTCAGAAAAAAAGCTGCCCAGGAGGAAAAAAAATTTTTTTTCTCAAATGTAATAACGGATGCCAGAATGTGATTCGGGGTGGAATTCCATGTCTAAAAATATTATTATTAGCTGTTTTTAAAAATCAAGTGTTTTTGCTGCCCGAGGAAGAAAACGCGTGATGCCGCGGTCAGAAAAAAAGCTGCCCAGGAGGAAAAAAAAATTTTTTTCTCAAATGTAATAACGGATGCCAGAATGTGATTCGGGGTGGAATTCCATGTCTAAAAATATTATTATTAGCTGTTTTTAAAAATCGAGTGTTTTTGCTGCCCGAGGAAGAAAACGCGTGATGCCGCGGTCAGAAAAAAAGCTGTTCAGGAGCAAAAAATTTTTTTTTCTCAAATGTAATAACGGATGCTAGAATGTGATTCGGGTGGAATTCCATGTCTAAAAATATTATTATTAGCTGTTTTTAAAAATCAAGTGTTTTTGCTGCCCGAGGAAGAAAACGTGTGATGCCGCGGTCAGAAAAAAAGCTGTCCAGGAGCAAAAAATTTTTTTTTCTCAAATGTAGTAATGGATGCTAGAATGTGATTTGGGGTGGAATTCCATGTCTAAAAATATTATTATTAGCTGTTTTTAAAAATTGAGTGTTTTTGCTGCCCGAGGAAGAAAACGCGTGATGCCGCGGTCAGAAAAAAAGCTGCCCAGGAGCAAAAATTTTTTTTTTCTCAAATGTAATAACGGATACTAGAATGTGATTCGGGGTGGAATTCCATGTCTAAAAATATTATTATTAGCTGTTTTAAAAAATCGAGTGTTTTTGCTGCCCGAGGAAGAAAACGCGTGATGCCGCGGTCAGAAAAAAAGCTGCCCAGGAGCAAAAAAAATTTTTTTTTCTCAAATGTAATAACAGATGCCAGATTTTGATTCGGGGTGGAATTCCATGTCTAAAAATATTATTATTAGCTGTTTTTAAAAATCGAGTGTTTTTGCTGCCCGAGGAAGAAAACGCGTGATGCCGCGGTCAGAAAAAAAGCTGTTTAGGAGCAAAAAAATTTTTTTTCTCAAATGTAATAACGGATGCTAGAATGTGATTCGGGGTGGAATTCCATGTCTAAAAATATTATTATTAGCTGTTTTTAAAAATCAAGTGTTTTTGCTGCCCGAGGAAGAAAACGTGTGATGCCGCGGTCAGAAAAAAAGCTGCCCAGGAGGAAAAAAAATTTTTTTTCTCAAATGTAATAACGGATGCCAGAATGTGATTCGGGGTGGAATTCCATGTCTAAAAATATTATTATTAGCTGTTTTTAAAAATCAAGTGTTTTTGCTGCCCGAGGAAGAAAACGCGTGATGCCGCGGTCAGAAAAAAAGCTGCCCAGGAGGAAAAAAAAATTTTTTTCTCAAATGTAATAACGGATGCCAGAATGTGATTCGGGGTGGAATTCCATGTCTAAAAATATTATTATTAGCTGTTTTTAAAAATCGAGTGTTTTTGCTGCCCGAGGAAGAAAACGCGTGATGCCGCGGTCAGAAAAAAAGCTGTTCAGGAGCAAAAAATTTTTTTTTCTCAAATGTAATAACGGATGCTAGAATGTGATTCGGGTGGAATTCCATGTCTAAAAATATTATTATTAGCTGTTTTTAAAAATCAAGTGTTTTTGCTGCCCGAGGAAGAAAACGTGTGATGCCGCGGTCAGAAAAAAAGCTGTCCAGGAGCAAAAAAATTTTTTTTCTCAAATGTAGTAATGGATGCTAGAATGTGATTTGGGGTGGAATTCCATGTCTAAAAATATTATTATTAGCTGTTTTTAAAAATTGAGTGTTTTTGCTGCCCGAGGAAGAAAACGCGTGATGCCGCGGTCAGAAAAAAAGCTGCCCAGGAGCAAAAATTTTTTTTTTCTCAAATGTAATAACGGATACTAGAATGTGATTCGGGGTGGAATTCCATGTCTAAAAATATTATTATTAGCTGTTTTAAAAAATCGAGTGTTTTTGCTGCCCGAGGAAGAAAACGCGTGATGCCGCGGTCAGAAAAAAAGCTGCCCAGGAGCAAAAAAAATTTTTTTTTCTCAAATGTAATAACAGATGCCAGATTTTGATTCGGGGTGGAATTCCATGTCTAAAAATATTATTATTAGCTGTTTTTAAAAATCGAGTGTTTTTGCTGCCCGAGGAAGAAAACGCGTGATGCCGCGGTCAGAAAAAAAGCTGTTTAGGAGCAAAAAAATTTTTTTTCTCAAATGTAATAACGGATGCTAGAATGTGATTCGGGGTGGAATTCCATGTCTAAAAATATTATTATTAGCTGTTTTTAAAAATCAAGTGTTTTTGCTGCCCGAGGAAGAAAACGTGTGATGCCGCGGTCAGAAAAAAAGCTGCCCAGGAGGAAAAAAAAATTTTTTTCTCAAATGTAATAACGGATGCCAGAATGTGATTCGGGGTGGAATTCCATGTCTAAAAATATTATTATTAGCTGTTTTTAAAAATCAAGTGTTTTTGCTGCCCGAGGAAGAAAACGCGTGATGCCGCGGTCAGAAAAAAAGCTGCCCAGGAGGAAAAAAAAATTTTTTTCTCAAATGTAATAACGGATGCCAGAATGTGATTCGGGGTGGAATTCCATGTCTAAAAATATTATTATTAGCTGTTTTTAAAAATCGAGTGTTTTTGCTGCCCGAGGAAGAAAACGCGTGATGCCGCGGTCAGAAAAAAAGCTGTTCAGGAGCAAAAAATTTTTTTTTCTCAAATGTAATAACGGATGCTAGAATGTGATTCGGGTGGAATTCCATGTCTAAAAATATTATTATTAGCTGTTTTTAAAAATCAAGTGTTTTTGCTGCCCGAGGAAGAAAACGTGTGATGCCGCGGTCAGAAAAAAAGCTGTCCAGGAGCAAAAAAAATTTTTTTCTCAAATGTAATAACGGATGCTAGAATGTGATTCGGGGTGGAATTCCATGTCTAAAAATATTATTATTAGCTGTTTTTAAAAATCGAGTGTTTTTGCTGCCCGAGGAAGAAAACGCGTGATGCCGCGGTCAGAAAAAAAGCTGTCCAGGAGCAAAAAAAATTTTTTTCTCAAATGTAATAACGGATGCCAGAATGTGATTCGGGGTGGAATTCCATGTCTAAAAATATTATTATTAGCTGTTTTTAAAAATTGAGTGTTTTTGCTGCCCGAGGAAGAAAACGCGTGATGCCGCGGTCAGGAAAAAAGCTGTCCAGGAGCAAAAAAAAATTTTTTTCTCAAATGTAATAACGGATGCCAGAATGTGATTCGGGGTGGAATTCCATGTCTAAAAATATTATTATTAGCTGTTTTTAAAAATCGAGTGTTTTTGCTGCCCGAGGAAGAAAACGCGTGATGCCGCGGTCAGAAAAAAAGCTGTTCAGGAGCAAAAAAATTTTTTTTCTCAAATGTAATAACGGATGCAAGAATGTGATTCGGGCTGGAATTCCATGTCTAAAAATATTATTATTAGCTGTTTTTAAAAATCAAGTGTTTTTGCTGCCCGAGGAAGAAAACGCGTGATGCCGCGGTCAGAAAAAAAGGTGCACAGGAGCAAAAAAATTTTTTTTCTCAAATGTAATAACGGATACTAGAATGTGATTTGGGGTGGAATTCCATGTCTAAAAATATTATTATTAGCTGTTTTTAAAAATCGAGTGTTTTGGCTGCCCGAGGAAGAAAACGCGTGATGCCGCGGTCAGAAAAAAAGCTGTCCAGGAGCAAAAAAATTTTTTTTTCTCAAATGTAATAACGGATGCCAGAATGTGATTCGGGGTGGAATTCCATGTCTAAAAATATTATTATTAGCTGTTTTTAAAAATTGAGTGTTTTTGCTGCCCGAGGAAGAAAACGCATGATGCCGCGGTCAGAAAAAAAGCTGCCCAGGAGCAAAAATTTTTTTTTTCTCAAATGTAATAACGGATGCCAGAATGTGATTCGGGGTGGAATTCCATGTCTAAAAATATTATTATTAGCTGTTTTTAAAAATCGAGTGTTTTGGCTGCCCGAGGAAGAAAACGCGTGATGCCGCGGTCAGAAAAAAAGCTGTTCAGGAGCAAAAAAATTTTTTTTCTCAAATGTAATAACGGATGCTAGAATGTGATTCGGGGTGGAATTCCATGTCTAAAAATATTATTATTAGCTGTTTTTAAAAATCAAGTGTTTTTGCTGCCCGAGGAAGAAAACGTGTGATGCCGCGGTCAGAAAAAAAGCTGTCCAGGAGCAAAAAAATTTTTTTTTCTCAAATGTAATAACGGATGCCAGAATGTGATTCGGGGTGGAATTCCATGTCTAAAAATATTATTATTAGCTGTTTTTAAAAATCAAGTGTTTTTGCTGCCCGAGGAAGAAAACGCGTGATGCCGCGGTCAGAAAAAAAGCTGCCCAGGAGCAAAAAATTTTTTTTTTCTCAAATGTAATAACGGATGCCAGAATGTGATTCGGGGTGGAATTCCATGTCTAAAAATATTATTATTAGCTGTTTTTAAAAATCGAGTGTTTTTGCTGCCCGAGGAAGAAAACGCGTGATGCCGCGGTCAGAAAAAAAGCTGTTCAGGAGCAAAAAAATTTTTTTTCTCAAATGTAATAACGGATGCTAGAATGTGATTCGGGGTGGAATTCCATGTCTAAAAATATTATTATTAGCTGTTTTTAAAAATCAAGTGTTTTTGCTGCCCGAGGAAGAAAACGTGTGATGCCGCGGTCAGAAAAAAAACTGTCCAGGAGCAAAAAAAATTTTTTTTCTCAAATGTAATAACGGATGCTAGAATGTGATTCGGGGTGGAATTCCATGTCTAAAAATATTATTATTAGCTGTTTTTAAAAATCAAGTGTTTTTGCTGCCCGAGGAAGAAAACGTGTGATGCCGCGGTCAGAAAAAAAGCTGTCCAGGAGCAAAAAAATTTTTTTTTCTCAAATGTAATAACAGATGCCAGATTTTGATTCGGGGTGGAATTCCATGTCTAAAAATATTATTATTAGCTGTTTTTAAAAATCGAGTGTTTTTGCTGCCCGAGGAAGAAAACGCGTGATGCCGCGGTCAGAAAAAAAGCTGTTTAGGAGCAAAAAAATTTTTTTTCTCAAATGTAATAACGGATGCTAGAATGTGATTCGGGGTGGAATTCCATGTCTAAAAATATTATTATTAGCTGTTTTTAAAAATCAAGTGTTTTTGCTGCCCGAGGAAGAAAACGTGTGATGCCGCGGTCAGAAAAAAAGCTGCCCAGGAGGAAAAAAAATTTTTTTTCTCAAATGTAATAACGGATGCCAGAATGTGATTCGGGGTGGAATTCCATGTCTAAAAATATTATTATTAGCTGTTTTTAAAAATCAAGTGTTTTTGCTGCCCGAGGAAGAAAACGCGTGATGCCGCGGTCAGAAAAAAAGCTGCCCAGGAGGAAAAAAAAATTTTTTTCTCAAATGTAATAACGGATGCCAGAATGTGATTCGGGGTGGAATTCCATGTCTAAAAATATTATTATTAGCTTTTTTTAAAAATCGAGTGTTTTTGCTGCCCGAGGAAGAAAACGCGTGATGCCGCGGTCAGAAAAAAAGCTGTTCAGGAGCAAAAAAATTTTTTTCCTCAAATGTAATAACGGATGCTAGAATGTGATTCGGGGTGGAATTCCATGTCTAAAAATATTATTATTAGCTGTTTTTAAAAATCAAGTGTTTTTGCTGCCCGAGGAAGAAGACGTGTGATGCCGCGGTCAGAAAAAAAACTGTCCAGGAGCAAAAAAAAATTTTTTTCTCAAATGTAATAACGGATGCTAGAATGTGATTCGGGGTGGAATTCCATGTCTAAAAATATTATTATTAGCTGTTTTTAAAAATCAAGTGTTTTTGCTGCCCGAGGAAGAAAACGCGTGATGCCGCGGTCAGAAAAAAAGCTGTTTAGGAGCAAAAAAATTTTTTTTCTCAAATGTAATAACGGATGCTAGAATGTGATTCGGGGTGGAATTCCATGTCTAAAAATATTATTATTAGCTGTTTTTAAAAATCAAGTGTTTTTGCTGCCCGAGGAAGAAAACGTGTGATGCCGCGGTCAGAAAAAAAGCTGTCCAGGAGCAAAAAAATTTATTTTTCTCAAATGTAATAACGGATGCTAGAATGTGATTCGGAGTGGAATTCCATGTCTAAAAATATTATTATTAGCTGTTTTTAAAAATCGAGTGTTTTTGCTGCCCGAGGAAGAAAACGCGTGATGCCGCGGTCAGAAAAAAAGCTGCCCAGGAGCAAAAAAATTTTTTTTCTCAAATGTAATAACGGATACTAGAATGTGATTCGGGGTGGAATTCCATGTCTAAAAATATTATTATTAGCTGTTTTTAAAAATCGAGCGTTTTTGCTGCCCGAGGAAGAAAACGCGTGATGCCGCGGTCAGAAAAAAAGCTGTTCAGGAGCAAAAAAAATTTTTTTTCTCAAATGTAATAACGGATGCTAGAATGTGATTCGGGGTGGAATTCCATGTCTAAAAATATTATTATTAGCTGTTTTTAAAAATTGAGTGTTTTTGTTGCCCGAGGAAGAAAACGCGTGATGCCGCGGTCAGAAAAAAAGCTGCCCAGGAGCAAAAATTTTATTTTTCTCAAATGTAATAACGGATACTAGAATGTGATTCGGGGTGGAATTCCATGTCTAAAAATATTATTATTAGCTGTTTTTAAAAATCGAGTGTTTTTGCTGCCCGAGGAAGAAAACGCGTGATGCCGCGGTCAGAAAAAAAGCTGTTCAGGAGCAAAAAATTTTTTTTTCTCAAATGTAATAACGGATGCTAGAATGTGATTCGGGTGGAATTCCATGTCTAAAAATATTATTATTAGCTGTTTTTAAAAATCAAGTGTTTTTGCTGCCCGAGGAAGAAAACGTGTGATGCCGCGGTCAGAAAAAAAGCTGTCCAGGAGCAAAAAAATTTTTTTTCTCAAATGTAGTAATGGATGCTAGAATGTGATTTGGGGTGGAATTCCATGTCTAAAAATATTATTATTAGCTGTTTTTAAAAATTGAGTGTTTTTGCTGCCCGAGGAAGAAAACGCGTGATGCCGCGGTCAGAAAAAAAGCTGTTTAGGAGCAAAAAAATTTTTTTTCTCAAATGTAATAACGGATGCTAGAATGTGATTCGGAGTGGAATTCCATGTCTAAAAATATTATTATTAGCTGTTTTTAAAAATCGAGTGTTTTTGCTGCCCGAGGAAGAAAACGCGTGATGCCGCGGTCAGAAAAAAAGCTGCCCAGGAGCAAAAAAATTTTTTTTCTCAAATGTAATAACGGATACTAGAATGTGATTCGGGGTGGAATTCCATGTCTAAAAATATTATTATTAGCTGTTTTTAAAAATCGAGCGTTTTTGCTGCCCGAGGAAGAAAACGCGTGATGCCGCGGTCAGAAAAAAAGCTGTTCAGGAGCAAAAAAAATTTTTTTTCTCAAATGTAATAACGGATGCTAGAATGTGATTCGGGGTGGAATTCCATGTCTAAAAATATTATTATTAGCTGTTTTTAAAAATTGAGTGTTTTTGTTGCCCGAGGAAGAAAACGCGTGATGCCGCGGTCAGAAAAAAAGCTGCCCAGGAGCAAAAATTTTATTTTTCTCAAATGTAATAACGGATACTAGAATGTGATTCGGGGTGGAATTCCATGTCTAAAAATATTATTATTAGCTGTTTTTAAAAATCGAGTGTTTTTGCTGCCCGAGGAAGAAAACGCGTGATGCCGCGGTCAGAAAAAAAGCTGTTCAGGAGCAAAAAATTTTTTTTTCTCAAATGTAATAACGGATGCTAGAATGTGATTCGGGTGGAATTCCATGTCTAAAAATATTATTATTAGCTGTTTTTAAAAATCAAGTGTTTTTGCTGCCCGAGGAAGAAAACGTGTGATGCCGCGGTCAGAAAAAAAGCTGTCCAGGAGCAAAAAAATTTTTTTTCTCAAATGTAGTAATGGATGCTAGAATGTGATTTGGGGTGGAATTCCATGTCTAAAAATATTATTATTAGCTGTTTTTAAAAATTGAGTGTTTTTGCTGCCCGAGGAAGAAAACGCGTGATGCCGCGGTCAGAAAAAAAGCTGCCCAGGAGCAAAAAAAATTTTTTTTCTCAAATGTAATAACGGATGCTAGAATGTGATTCGGGTGGAATTCCATGTCTAAAAATATTATTATTAGCTGTTTTTAAAAATCAAGTGTTTTTGCTGCCCGAGGAAGAAAACGTGTGATGCCGCGGTCAGAAAAAAAGCTGTCCAGGAGCAAAAAAATTTTTTTTCTCAAATGTAGTAATGGATGCTAGAATGTGATTTGGGGTGGAATTCCATGTCTAAAAATATTATTATTAGCTGTTTTTAAAAATTGAGTGTTTTTGCTGCCCGAGGAAGAAAACGCGTGATGCCGCGGTCAGAAAAAAAGCTGCCCAGGAGCAAAAATTTTTTTTTTCTCAAATGTAATAACGGATACTAGAATGTGATTCGGGGTGGAATTCCATGTCTAAAAATATTATTATTAGCTGTTTTAAAAAATCGAGTGTTTTTGCTGCCCGAGGAAGAAAACGCGTGATGCCGCGGTCAGAAAAAAAGCTGCCCAGGAGCAAAAAAAATTTTTTTTTCTCAAAGGTAGTAACGGATGCTATAATGTGATTCGGGGTGGAATTCCATGTCTAAAAATATTATTATTAGCTGTTTTTAAAAATCGAGTGTTTTTGCTGCCCGAGGAAGAAAACGCGTGATGCCGCGGTCAGAAAAAAAGCTGCCCAGGAGCAAAAAAAATTTTTTTTCTCAAAGGTAGTAACGGATGCTATAATGTGATTCGGGGTGGAATTCCATGTCTAAAAATATTATTATTAGCTGTTTTTAAAAATCGAGTGTTTTTGCTGCCCGAGGAAGAAAACGCGTGATGCCGCGGTCAGAAAAAAAGCTGTCCAGGAGCAAAAAAAAATTTTTTTCTCAAATGTAATAACGGATGCCAGAATTTGATTCGGGGTGGAATTCCATGTCTAAAAATATTATTATTAGCTGTTTTTAAAAATTGAGTGTTTTTGCTGCCCGAGGAAGAAAACGCGTGATGCCGCAGTCAGAAAAAAAGCTGCCCAGGAGCAAAAATTTTTTTTTTCTCAAATGTAATAACGGATACTAGAATGTGATTCGGGGTGGAATTCCATGTCTCAAAATATTATTATTAGCTGTTTTTAAAAATCGAGTGTTTTTGCTGCCCGAGGAAGAAAACGCGTGATGCCGCGGTCAGAAAAAAAGCTGTTCAGGAGCAAAAAAAATTTTTTTTCTCAAATGTAATAACGGATGCTAGAATGTGATTCGGGGTGGAATTCCATGTCTAAAAATATTATTATTAGCTGTTTTTAAAAATTGAGTGTTTTTGTTGCCCGAGGAAGAAAACGCGTGATGCCGCGGTCAGAAAAAAAGCTGCCCAGGAGGAAAAAAAAATTTTTTTCTCAAATGTAGTAATGGATGCTAGAATGTGATTTGGGGTGGAATTCCATGTCTAAAAATATTATTATTAGCTCTTTTTAAAAATCGAGTGTTTTGGCTGCCCGAGGAAGAAAACGCGTGATGCCGCGGTCAGAAAAAAAGCTGTTCAGGAGCAAAAAAATTTTTTTTCTCAAATGTAATAACGGATGCTAGAATGTGATTCGGGGTGGAATTCCATGTCTAAAAATATTATTATTAGCTGTTTTTAAAAATCAAGTGTTTTTGCTGCCCGAGGAAGAAAACGTGTGATGCCGCGGTCAGAAAAAAAGCTGTCCAGGAGCAAAAAATTTTTTTTTCTCAAATGTAATAACGGATGCTAGAATGTGATTCGGGGTGGAATTCCATGTCTAAAAATATTATTATTAGCTGTTTTTAAAAATCGAGTGTTTTTGCTGCCCGAGGAAGAAAACGCGTGATGCCGCGGTCAGAAAAAAAGCTGCCCAGGAGCAAAAAAAATTTTTTTCTCAAATGTAATAACGGATACTAGAATGTGATTCGGGGTGGAATTCCATGTCTAAAAATATTATTATTAGCTGTTTTTAAAAATCGAGTGTTTTTGCTGCCCGAGGACGAAAACGCGTGATGCCGCGGTCAGAAAAAAAGCTGCCCAGGAGCAAAAAAAATTTTTTTTCTCAAAGGTAGTAACGGATGCTATAATGTGATTCGGGGTGGAATTCCATGTCTAAAAATATTATTATTAGCTGTTTTTAAAAATCGAGTGTTTTTGCTGCCCGAGGAAGAAAACGCGTGATGCCGCGGTCAGAAAAAAAGCTGTTCAGGAGCAAAAAAAATTTTTTTTCTCAAATGTAATAACGGATGCTAGAATGTGATTCGGGGTGGAATTCCATGTCTAAAAATATTATTATTAGCTGTTTTTAAAAATTGAGTGTTTTTGTTGCCCGAGGAAGAAAACGCGTGATGCCGCGGTCAGAAAAAAAGCTGCCCAGGAGCAAAAAAATTTTTTTTCTCAAATGTAATAACGGATGCTAGAATGTGATTCGGGGTGGAATTCCATGTCTAAAAATATTATTATTAGCTGTTTTTAAAAATTGAGTGTTTTTGCTGCCCGAGGAAGAAAACACGTGATGCCGCGGTCAGAAAAAAAGCTGTTCAGGAGCAAAAAAATTTTTTTTTCTCAAATGTAATAACGGATGCTAGAATGTGATTCGGGGTGAAATTCCATGTCTAAAAATATTATTATTAGCTGTTTTTAAAAATTGAGTGTTTTTGCTGCCCGAGGAAGAAAACGCGTGATGCCGCGGTCAGAAAAAAAGCTGTCCAGGAGCAAAAAAATTTTTTTTTCTCAAATGTAATAACGGATGCCAGAATGTGATTCGGAGTGGAATTCCATGTCTAAAAATATTATTATTAGCTGTTTTTAAAAATCGAGTGTTTTTGCTGCCCGAGGAAGAAAACGCGTGATGCCGCGGTCAGAAAAAAAGCTGCCCAGGAGCAAAAATTTTATTTTTCTCAAATGTAATAACGGATACTAGAATGTGATTCGGGGTGGAATTCCATGTCTAAAAATATTATTATTAGCTGTTTTTAAAAATCGAGTGTTTTTGCTGCCCGAGGAAGAAAACGCGTGATGCCGCGGTCAGAAAAAAAGCTGTTCAGGAGCAAAAAAAAATTTTTTCTCAAATGTAATAACGGATGCTAGAATGTGATTCGGGGTGGAATTCCATGTCTAAAAATATTATTATTAGCTGTTTTTAAAAATTGAGTGTTTTTGCTGCCCGAGGAAGAAAACACGTGATGCCGCGGTCAGAAAAAAAGCTGTTCAGGAGCAAAAAAAATTTTTTTTCTCAAATGTAATAACGGATGCTAGAATGTGATTCGGGGTGAAATTCCATGTCTAAAAATATTATTATTAGCTGTTTTTAAAAATTGAGTGTTTTTGCTGCCCGAGGAAGAAAACGCGTGATGCCGCGGTCAGAAAAAAAGCTGTCCAGGAGCAAAAAAATTTTTTTTTCTCAAATGTAATAACGGATGCCAGAATGTGATTCGGAGTGGAATTCCATGTCTAAAAATATTATTATTAGCTGTTTTTAAAAATCGAGTGTTTTTGCTGCCCGAGGAAGAAAACGCGTGATGCCGCGGTCAGAAAAAAAGCTGCCCAGGAGCAAAAATTTTATTTTTCTCAAATGTAATAACAGATACTAGAATGTGATTCGGGGTGGAATTCCATGTCTAAAAATATTATTATTAGCTGTTTTTAAAAATCGAGTGTTTTTGCTGCCCGAGGAAGAAAACGCGTGATGCCGCGGTCAGAAAAAAAGCTGTTCAGGAGCAAAAAAAAATTTTTTCTCAAATGTAATAACGGATGCTAGAATGTGATTCGGGGTGGAATTCCATGTCTAAAAATATTATTATTAGCTGTTTTTAAAAATTGAGTGTTTTTGTTGCCCGAGGAAGAAAACGCGTGATTATTAGCTGTTTTTAAAAATCGAGTGTTTTGGCTGCCCGAGGAAGAAAACGCGTCATGCCGCGGTCAGAAAAAAAGCTGTTCAGGAGCAAAAAATTTTTTTTTTCTCAAATGTAGTAATGGATGCTAGAATGTGATTTGGGGTGGAATTCCATGTCTAAAAATATTATTATTAGCTGTTTTTAAAAATCGAGTGTTTTGGCTGCCCGAGGAAGAAAACGCGTCATGCCGCGGTCAGAAAAAAAGCTGTTCAGGAGCAAAAAATTTTTTTTTCTCAAATGTAATAACGGATGCTAGAATGTGATTCGGGTGGAATTCCATGTCTAAAAATATTATTATTAGCTGTTTTTAAAAATCAAGTGTTTTTGCTGCCCGAGGAAGAAAACGTGTGATGCCGCGGTCAGAAAAAAAGCTGTCCAGGAGCAAAAAAATTTTTTTTCTCAAATGTAATAACGGATACTAGAATGTGATTCGGGGTGGAATTCCATGTCTAAAAATATTATTATTAGCTGTTTTTAAAAATCGAGTGTTTTTGCTGCCCGAGGAAGAAAACGCGTGATGCCGCGGTCAGAAAAAAAGCTGCCCAGGAGCAAAAAAAATTTTTTTTTCTCAAAGGTAGTAACGGATGCTATAATGTGATTCGGGGTGGAATTCCATGTCTAAAAATATTATTATTAGCTGTTTTTAAAAATCGAGTGTTTTTGCTGCCCGAGGAAGAAAACGCGTGATGCCGCGGTCAGAAAAAAAGCTGTCCAGGAGCAAAAAATTTTTTTTTCCTCAAATGTAATAACAGATGCCAGAATGTGATTCGCGGTGGAATTCCATGTCTAAAAATATTATTATTAGCTGTTTTTAAAAATCGAGTGTTTTTGCTGCCCGAGGAAGAAAACGCGTGATGCCGCGGTCAGAAAAAAAGCTGCCCAGGAGCAAAAAAATTTTTTTTCTCAAATGTAATAACGGATGCTAGAATGTGATTCGGGGTGGAATTCCATGTCTAAAAATATTATTATTAGCTGTTTTTAAAAATCGAGTGTTTTTGCTGCCCGAGGAAGAAAACGCGTGATGCCGCGGTCAGAAAAAAAGCTGCCCAGGAGCAAAAAAATTTTTTTTTCTCAAATGTAATAACAGATGCTAGAATGTGATTCGGGGTGGAATTCCATGTCTAAAAATATTATTATTAGCTGTTTTTAAAATCAAGTGTTTTTGCTGCCCGAGGAAGAAAACGCGTGATGCCGCGGTCAGAAAAAAAGCTGCCCAGGAGCAAAAAAATTTTTTTTCTCAAATGTAATAACGGATACTAGAATGTGATTCAGGGTGGAATTCCATGTCTAAAAATATTATTATTAGCTGTTTTTAAAAATTGAGTGTTTTTGCTGCCCGAGGAAGAAAACGCGTGATGCCGCGGTCAGAAAAAAAGCTGCCCAGGAGCAAAAAATTTTTTTTTTCTCAAATGTAATAACGGATGCCAGAATGTGATTCGGGGTGGAATTCCATGTCTAAAAATATTATTATTAGCTGTTTTTAAAAATCGAGTGTTTTTGCTGCCCGAGGAAGAAAACGCGTGATGCCGCGGTCTGAAAAAAAGCTGTTCAGGAGCAAAAAAAATTTTTTTCTCAAATGTAATAACGGATGCCAGAATGTGATTCGGGGTGGAATTCCATGTCTAAAAATATTATTATTAGCTGTTTTTAAAAATTGAGTGTTTTTGCTGCCCGAGGAAGAAAACGCGTGATGCCGCGGTCAGAAAAAAAGCTGCCCAGGAGCAAAAAATTTTTTTTTTCTCAAATGTAATAACAGATGCCAGAATGTGATTCGGGGTGGAATTCCATGTCTAAAAATATTATTATTAGCTGTTTTTAAAAATCGAGTGTTTTTGCTGCCCGAGGAAGAAAACGCGTGATGCCGCGGTCAGAAAAAAAGCTGTCCAGGAGCAAAAAAAATTTTTTTTCTCAAATGTAATAACGGATGCCAGAATGTGATTCGGGGTGGAATTCCACGTCTAAAAATATTATTATTAGCTGTTTTTAAAAATCGAGTGTTTTTGCTGTCCGAGGAAGAAAACGCGTGATGCCGCGGTCAGAAAAAAAGCTGTTCAGGAGCAAAAAAATTTTTTTTCTCAAATGTAATAACGGATGCTAGAATGTGATTCGGGGTGGAATTCCATGTCTAAAAATATTATTATTAGCTGTTTTTAAAAATCAAGTGTTTTTGCTGCCCGAGGAAGAAAACGTGTGATGCCGCGGTCAGAAAAAAAGCTGTCCAGGAGCAAAAAAATTTATTTTTCTCAAATGTAATAACGGATGCTAGAATGTGATTCGGGGTGGAATTCCATGTCTAAAAATATTATTATTAGCTGTTTTTAAAAATCGAGTGTTTTTGCTGCCCGAGGAAGAAAACGCGTGATGCCGCGGTCAGAAAAAAAGCTGCCCAGGAGCAAAAAATTTTTTTTTCTCAAATGTAATAACGGATGCTAGAATGTGATTCGGGGTGGAATTCCATGTCTAAAAATATTATTATTAGCTGTTTTTAAAAATCGAGTGTTTTTGCTGCCCGAGGAAGAAAACGCGTGATGCCGCGGTCAGAAAAAAAGCTGCCCAGGAGCAAAAAAATTTTTTTTTCTCAAATGTAATAACAGATGCTAGAATGTGATTCGGGGTGGAATTCCATGTCTAAAAATATTATTATTAGCTGTTTTTAAAATCGAGTGTTTTTGCTGCCCGAGGAAGAAAACGCGTGATGCCGCGGTCAGAAAAAAAGCTGCCAAGAAACAAAAAAATTTTTTTTCTCAAATGTAATAACGGATACTAGAATGTGATTCAGGGTGGAATTCCATGTCTAAAAATATTATTATTAGCTGTTTTTAAAAATCGAGTGTTTTTGCTGCCCGAGGAAGAAAACGCGTGATGCCGCGGTCAGAAAAAAAGCTGTTGAGGAGCAAAAAAAATTTTTTTTCTCAAATGTAATAACGGATGCTAGAATGTGATTCGGGGTGGAATTCCATGTCTAAAAATATTATTATTAGCTGTTTTTAAAAATTGAGTGTTTTTGCTGCCCGAGGAAGAAAACGTGTGATGCCGCGGTCAGAAAAAAAGCTGTCCAGGAGCAAAAAAAATTTTTTTTCTCAAATGTAATAACGGATGCTAGAATGTGATTCGGAGTGGAATTCCATGTCTAAAAATATTATTATTAGCTGTTTTTAAAAATCGAGTGTTTTTGCTGCCCGAGGAAGAAAACGCGTGATGCCGCGGTCAGAAAAAAAGCTGCCCAGGAGCAAAAAAATTTTTTTTCTCAAATGTAATAACGGGTACTAGAATGTGATTCGGGGTGGAATTCCATGTCTAAAAATATTATTATTAGCTGTTTTTAAAAATCGAGTGTTTTTGCTGCCCGAGGAAGAAAACGCGTGATGCCGCGGTCAGAAAAAAAGCTGTTCAGGAGCAAAAAATTTTTTTTTCCTCAAATGTAATAACGGATGCTAGAATGTGATTCGGGGTGGAATTCCATGTCTAAAAATATTATTATTAGCTGTTTTTAAAAATCGAGTGTTTTTGCTGCCCGAGGAAGAAAACGCGTGATGCTGCGGTCAGAAAAAAAGCTGTCCAGGAGCAAAAAAATTTTTTTTTCTCAAATGTAATAACAGATGCCAGAATGTGATTCGCGGTGGAATTCCATGTCTAAAAATATTATTATTAGCTGTTTTTAAAAATCGAGTGTTTTTGCTGCCCGAGGAAGCAAACGCGTGATGCCGTGGTCAGAAAAAAAGCTGCCCAGGAGCAAAAAAAATTTTTTTTCTCAAATGTAATAACGGATGCTAGAATGTGATTCGGGGTGGAATTCCATGTCTAAAAATATTATTATTAGTTGTTTTTAAAAATCGAGTGTTTTTGGTGCCCGAGGAAGAAAACGTGTGATGCCGCCGTCAGAAAAAAAGCTGCCCAGGAGCAAAAAAATTTTTTTTTCTCAAATGTAATAACGGATGCTAGAATGTGATTCGGGGTGGAATTCCATGTCTAAAAATATTATTATTAGCAGTTTTTAAAAATCCAGTGTTTTTGCTGCCCGAGGAAGAAAACGCGTGATGCCGCGGTCAGAAAAAAAGCTGTCCAGGAGCAAAAAAATTATTTTTTCTCAAATGTAATAACGGATGCTAGAATGTGATTCGGGGTGGAATTCCATGTCTAAAAATGTTATTATTAGCAGTTTTTAAAAATCCAGTGTTTTTGCTGCCCGAGGAAGAAAACGCGTGATGCCGCGGTCAGAAAAAAAGCTGTCCAGGAGGAAAAAAATTTTTTTTCTCAAATGTAATAACGGATGCTAGAATGTGATTCGGGGTGGAATTCCATGTCTAAAAATATTATTATTAGCTGTTTTTAAAAATCGAGTGTTTTTGCTGCCCGAGGAAGAAAACGCGTGATGCCGCCGTCAGAAAAAAAGCTGTCCAGGAGCAAAAAAAATTTTTTTTCTCAAATGTAATAACGGATGCTAGAATGTGATTCGGGGTGGAATTCCATGTCTAAAAATATTATTATTAGCAGTTTTTAAAAATCCAGTGTTTTTGCTGCCCGAGGAAGAAAACGCGTGATGCCGCGGTCAGAAAAAAAGCTGTCCAGGAGCAAAAATTTTTTTTTTCTCAAATGTAATAACAGATGCCAGAATGTGATTCGCGGTGGAATTCCATGTCTAAAAATATTATTATTAGCTGTTTTTAAAAATCGAGTGTTTTTGCTGCCCGAGGAAGAAAACGCGTGATGCCGCGGTCAGAAAAAAAGCTGTCCAGGAGCAAAAAAATTATTTTTTCTCAAATGTAATAACGGATGCTAGAATGTGATTCGGGGTGGAATTCCATGTCTAAAAATGTTATTATTAGCAGTTTTTAAAAATCCAGTGTTTTTGCTGCCCGAGGAAGAAAACGCGTGATGCCGCGGTCAGAAAAAAAGCTGTCCAGGAGCAAAAAAATTATTTTTTCTCAAATGTAATAACGGATGCTAGAATGTGATTCGGGGTGGAATTCCATGTCTAAAAATGTTATTATTAGCAGTTTTTAAAAATCCAGTGTTTTTGCTGCCCGAGGAAGAAAACGCGTGATGCCGCGGTCAGAAAAAAAGCTGTCCAGGAGGAAAAAAATTTTTTTTCTCAAATGTAATAACGGATGCTAGAATGTGATTCGGGGTGGAATTCCATGTCTAAAAATATTATTATTAGCTGTTTTTAAAAATCGAGTGTTTTTGCTGCCCGAGGAAGAAAACGCGTGATGCCGCCGTCAGAAAAAAAGCTGTCCAGGAGCAAAAAAAATTTTTTTTCTCAAATGTAATAACGGATGCTAGAATGTGATTCGGGGTGGAATTCCATGTCTAAAAATATTATTATTAGCAGTTTTTAAAAATCCAGTGTTTTTGCTGCCCGAGGAAGAAAACGCGTGATGCCGCGGTCAGAAAAAAAGCTGTCCAGGAGCAAAAATTTTTTTTTCTCAAATGTAATAACAGATGCCAGAATGTGATTCGCGGTGGAATTCCATGTCTAAAAATATTATTATTAGCTGTTTTTAAAAATCGAGTGTTTTTGCTGCCCGAGGAAGAAAACGCGTGATGCCGCGGTCAGAAAAAAAGCTGCCCAGGAGCAAAAAAATTTTTTTTCTCAAAGGTAGTAACGGATGCTAGAATGTGATTCGGGGTGGAATTCCATGTCTAAAAATATTATTATTAGCTGTTTTTAAAAATCGAGTGTTTTTGCTGCCCGAGGAAGAAAACGCGTGATGCCGCGGTCAGAAAAAAAGCTGCCCAGGAGCAAAAAAAATTTTTTTTCTCAAATGTAATAACGGATGCTAGAATGTGATTCGGGGTGGAATTCCATGTCTAAAAATATTATTATTAGCAGTTTTTAAAAATCCAGTGTTTTTGCTGCCCGAGGAAGAAAACGCGTGATGCCGCGGTCAGAAAAAAAGCTGTCCAGGAGCAAAAAAATTATTTTTTCTCAAATGTAATAACGGATGCTAGAATGTGATTCGGGGTGGAATTCCATGTCTAAAAATGTTATTATTAGCAGTTTTTAAAAATCCAGTGTTTTTGTTGCCCGAGGAAGAAAACGCGTGATGCCGCGGTCAGAAAAAAAGCTGTCCAGGAGGAAAAAAATTTTTTTTTCTCAAATGTAATAACGGATGCTAGAATGTGATTCGGGGTGGAATTCCATGTCTAAAAATATTATTATTAGCTGTTTTTAAAAATCGAGTGTTTTTGCTGCCCGAGGAAGAAAACGCGTGATGCCGCCGTCAGAAAAAAAGCTGTCCAGGAGCAAAAAAAATTTTTTTTCTCAAATGTAATAACGGATGCTAGAATGTGATTCGGGGTGGAATTCCATGTCTAAAAATATTATTATTAGCAGTTTTTAAAAATCCAGTGTTTTTGCTGCCCGAGGAAGAAAACGCGTGATGCCGCGGTCAGAAAAAAAGCTGTCCAGGAGCAAAAAATTTTTTTTTTCTCAAATGTAAAAACGGATGCTAGAATGTGATTCGGGGTGGAATTCCATGTCTAAAAATATTATTATTAGCTGTTTTTAAAAATCGAGTGGTTTTGCTGCCCGAGGAAGAAAATGCGTGAAACTGCGGTCAGAAAAAAAGCTGCCAAAGAGCAAAAAAAATTTTTTTTCTCAAATGTAATAACGGATGCCAGAATGTGATTCGGGGTGGAATTCCATGTCTAAAAATATTATTATTAGCTGTTTTTAAAAATCGAGTGTTTTTGCTGCCCGAGGAAGAAAACGTGTGATGCCGCGGTCAGAAAAAAAGCTGTCCAGGAGCAAAAAAAATTTTTTTTCTCAAATGTAATAACGGATGCTAGAATGTCATTCGGGGTGGAATTCCATGTCTAAAAATATTATTATTAGCTGTTTTTAAAAATCGAGTGTTTTTGCTGCCCGAGGAAGAAAACGCGTGATGCCGCGGTCAGAAAAAAAGCTGCCCAGGAGCAAAAAAATTTTTTTTCTCAAATTTAATAACGGATACTAGAATGTGATTCGGGGTGGAATTCCATGTCTAAAAATATTATTATTAGCTGTTTTTAAAAATCGAGTGTTTTTGCTGCCCGAGGAAGAAAACGCGTGATGCCGCGGTCAGAAAAAAAGCTGTTCAGGAGCAAAAATTTTTTTTTTCTCAAATGTAATAACGGATGCTAGAATGTGATTCGGGGTGGAATTCCATGTCTAAAAATATTATTATTAGCTGTTTTTAAAAATCGAGTGTTTTTGCTGCCCGAGGAAGAAAACGCGTGATGCTGCGGTCAGAAAAAAACTGTCCAGGAGCAAAAAAATTTTTTTTTATCAAATGTAATAACAGATGCCAGAATGTGATTCGCGGTGGAATTCCATGTCTAAAAATATTATTATTAGCTGTTTTTAAAAATCGAGTGTTTTTGCTGCCCGAGGAAGAAAACGCGTGATGCGGCGGTCAGAAAAAAAGCTGCCCAGGAGCAAAAAATTTTTTTTTTCTCAAATGTAAAAACGGATGCTAGAATGTGATTCGGGGTGGAATTCCATGTCTAAAAATATTATTATTAGCTGTTTTTAAAAATCGAGTGTTTTTGCTGCCCGAGGAAGAAAATGCGTGAAACCGCGGTCAGAAAAAAAGCTGCCAAGGAGCAAAAAAAATTTTTTTTCTCAAATGTAATAACGGATGCCAGAATGTGATTCGGGGTGGAATTCCATGTCTAAAAATATTATTATTAGCTGTTTTTAAAAATCGAGTGTTTTTGCTGCCCGAGGAAGAAAACGTGTGATGCCGCGGTCAGAAAAAAAGCTGTCCAGGAGCAAAAAAAATTTTTTTTTCTCAAATGTAATAACGGATGCTAGAATGTCATTCGGGGTGGAATTCCATGTCTAAAAATATTATTATTAGCTGTTTTTAAAAATCGAGTGTTTTTGCTGCCCGAGGAAGAAAACGCGTGATGCCGCGGTCAGAAAAAAAGCTGCCCAGGAGCAAAAAAATTTTTTTTCTGAAATTTAATAACGGATACTAGAATGTGATTCGGGGTGGAATTCCATGTCTAAAAATATTATTATTAGCTGTTTTTAAAAATCGAGTGTTTTTGCTGCCCGAGGAAGAAAACGCGTGATGCCGCGGTCAGAAAAAAAGCTGTTCAGGAGCAAAAATTTTTTTTTTCTCAAATGTAATAACGGATGCTAGAATGTGATTCGGGGTGGAATTCCATGTCTAAAAATATTATTATTAGCTGTTTTTAAAAATCGAGTGTTTTTGCTGCCCGAGGAAGAAAACGCGTGATGCTGCGGTCAGAAAAAAACTGTCCAGGAGCAAAAAAATTTTTTTTTATCAAATGTAATAACAGATGCCAGAATGTGATTCGCGGTGGAATTCCATGTCTAAAAATATTATTATTAGCTGTTTTTAAAAATCGAGTGTTTTTGCTGCCCGAGGAAGAAAACGCGTGATGCGGCGGTCAGAAAAAAAGCTGCCCAGGAGCAAAAAATTTTTTTTTTCTCAAATGTAAAAACGGATGCTAGAATGTGATTCGGGGTGGAATTCCATGTCTAAAAATATTATTATTAGCTGTTTTTAAAAATCGAGTGTTTTTGCTGCCCGAGGAAGAAAATGCGTGAAACCGCGGTCAGAAAAAAAGCTGCCAAGGAGCAAAAAAAATTTTTTTTCTCAAATGTAATAACGGATGCCAGAATGTGATTCGGGGTGGAATTCCATGTCTAAAAATATTATTATTAGCTGTTTTTAAAAATCGAGTGTTTTTGCTGCCCGAGGAAGAAAACGTGTGATGCCGCGGTCAGAAAAAAAGCTGTCCAGGAGCAAAAAAAATTTTTTTTTCTCAAATGTAATAACGGATGCTAGAATGTCATTCGGGGTGGAATTCCATGTCTAAAAATATTATTATTAGCTGTTTTTAAAAATCGAGTGTTTTTGCTGCCCGAGGAAGAAAACGCGTGATGCCGCGGTCAGAAAAAAAGCTGCCCAGGAGCAAAAAAATTTTTTTTCTGAAATTTAATAACGGATACTAGAATGTGATTCGGGGTGGAATTCCATGTCTAAAAATATTATTATTAGCTGTTTTTAAAAATCGAGTGTTTTTGCTGCCCGAGGAAGAAAACGCGTGATGCCGCGGTCAGAAAAAAAGCTGTTCAGGAGCAAAAATTTTTTTTTTCTCAAATGTAATAACGGATGCTAGAATGTGATTCGGGGTGGAATTCCATGTCTAAAAATATTATTATTAGCTGTTTTTAAAAATCGAGTGTTTTTGCTGCCCGAGGAAGAAAACGCGTGATGCTGCGGTCAGAAAAAAAGCTGTCCAAGAGCAAAAAATTTTTTTTTTATCAAATGTAATAACAGATGCCAGAATGTGATTCGCGGTGGAATTCCATGTCTAAAAATATTATTATTAGCTGTTTTTAAAAATCGAGTGTTTTTGCTGCCCGAGGAAGAAAACGCGTGATGCCGCGGTCAGAAAAAAAGCTGCCCAGGAGCAAAAAAAATTTTTTTCTCAAATGTAATAACGGATGCTAGAATGTGATTCGGGGTGGAATTCCATGTCTAAAAATATTATTATTAGCTGTTTTTAAAAATCGAGTGTTTTTGCTGCCCGAGGAAGAAAACGCGTGATGCCGCGGTCAGAAAAAAAGCTGTTCAGGAGCAAAAATTTTTTTTTTCTCAAATGTAATAACGGATGCTAGAATGTGATTCGGGGTGGAATTCCATGTCTAAAAATATTATTATTAGCTGTTTTTAAAAATCGAGTGTTTTTGCTGCCCGAGGAAGAAAACGCGTGATGCCGCGGTCAGAAAAAAAGCTGCCCAGGAGCAAAAAAATTTTTTTTTCTCAAATGTAATAACGGATGCCAGAATGTGATTCGGGGTGGAATTCCATGTCTAAAAATATTATTATTAGCTGTTTTTAAAAATCGAGTGTTTTTGCTGCCCGAGGAAGAAAACGCGTGATGCCGCCGTCAGAAAAAAAGCTGCCCAGGAGCAAAAAAAATTTTTTTTCTCAAATGTAATAACGGATGCTAGAATGTGATTCGGGGTGGAATTCCATGTCTAAAAATATTATTATTAGCAGTTTTTAAAAATCCAGTGTTTTTGCTGCCCGAGGAAGAAAACGCGTGATGCCGCGGTCAGAAAAAAAGCTGCCCAGGAGCAAAAAAAATTTTTTTTCTCAAATGTAATAACGGATGCTAGAATGTGATTCGGGGTGGAATTCCATGTCTAAAAATATTATTATTAGCTGTTTTTAAAAATCGAGTGGTTTTGCTGCCCGAGGAAGAAAATGCGTGATGCCGCGGTCAGAAAAAAAGCTGCCAAGGAGCAAAAAAATTTTTTTTTCTCAAATGTAATAACGGATGCCAGAATGTGATTCGGGGTGGAATTCCATGTCTAAAAATATTATTATTAGCTGTTTTTAAAAATCGAGTGTTTTTGCTGCCCGAGGAAGAAAACGCGTGATACCGCCGTCAGAAAAAAAGCTGCCCAGGAGCAAAAAAAATTTTTTTTCTCAAATGTAATAACGGATGCTAGAATGTGATTCGGGGTGGAATTCCATGTCTAAAAATATTATTATTAGCAGTTTTTAAAAATCCAGTGTTTTTGCTGCCCGAGGAAGAAAACGCGTGATGCCGCGGTCAGAAAAAAAGCTGTCCAGGAGCAAAAAAATTATTTTTTCTCAAATGTAATAACGGATGCTAGAATGTGATTCGGGGTGGAATTCCATGTCTAAAAATGTTATTATTAGCAGTTTTTAAAAATCCAGTGTTTTTGCTGCCCGAGGAAGAAAACGCGTGATGCCGCGGTCAGAAAAAAAGCTGTCCAGGAGGAAAAAAAATTTTTTTTCTCAAATGTAATAACGGATGCTAGAATGTGATTCGGGGTGGAATTCCATGTCTAAAAATATTATTATTAGCTGTTTTTAAAAATCGAGTGTTTTTGCTGCCCGAGGAAGTAAACGCGTGATGCCGCCGTCAGAAAAAAAGCTGTCCAGGAGCAAAAAAAATTTTTTTTCTCAAATGTAATAACGGATGCTAGAATGTGATTCGGGGTGGAATTCCATGTCTAAAAATATTATTATTAGCAGTTTTTAAAAATCCAGTGTTTTTGCTGCCCGAGGAAGAAAACGCGTGATGCCGCGGTCAGAAAAAAAGCTGTCCAGGAGCAAAAAAAATTTTTTTTCTCAAATGTAATAACGGATGCCAGAATGTGATTCGGGGTGGAATTCCATGTCTAAAAATATTATTATTAGCTGTTTTTAAAAATCGAGTGTTTTTGCTGCCCGAGGAAGAAAACGCGTGATGCCGCGGTCAGAAAAAAAGCTGCCCAGGAGGAAAAAAAATTTTTTTTCTCAAATGTAATAACGGATGCCAGAATGTGATTCGGGGTGGAATTCCATGTCTAAAAATATTATTATTAGCTGTTTTTAAAAATCAAGTGTTTTTGCTGCCCGAGGAAGAAAACGCGTGATGCCGCGGTCAGAAAAAAAGCTGTTCAGGAGCAAAAAAATTTTTTTTCTCAAATGTAATAACGGATGCTAGAATGTGATTCGGGGTGGAATTCCATGTCTAAAAATATTATTATTAGCTGTTTTTAAAAATCAAGTGTTTTTGCTGCCCGAGGAAGAAGACATGTGATGCCGCGGTCAGAAAAAAAACTGTCCAGGAGCAAAAAAAATTTTTTTTCTCAAATGTAATAACGGATGCTAGAATGTGATTCGGGGTGGAATTCCATGTCTAAAAATATTATTATTAGCTGTTTTTAAAAATCAAGTGTTTTTGCTGCCCGAGGAAGAAAACGTGTGATGCCGCGGTCAGAAAAACAGCTGTCCAGGAGCAAAAAAATTTTTTTTTCTCAAATGTAATAACAGATGCCAGATTTTGATTCGGGGTGGAATTCCATGTCTAAAAATATTATTATTAGCTGTTTTTAAAAATCGAGTGTTTTTGCTGCCCGAGGAAGAAAACGCGTGATGCCGCGGTCAGAAAAAAAGCTGTCCAGGAGCAAAAAAAATTTTTTTTCTCAAATGTAATAACGGATGCCAGAATGTGATTCGGGGTGGAATTCCATGTCTAAAAATATTATTATTAGCTGTTTTTAAAAATCGAGTGTTTTTGCTGCCCGAGGAAGAAAACGCGTGATGCCGCGGTCAGAAAAAAAGCTGTTTAGGAGCAAAAAAATTTTTTTTCTCAAATGTAATAACGGATGCTAGAATGTGATTCGGGGTGGAATTCCATGTCTAAAAATATTATTATTAGCTGTTTTTAAAAATCAAGTGTTTTTGCTGCCCGAGGAAGAAAACGTGTGATGCCGCGGTCAGAAAAAAAGCTGTCCAGGAGCAAAAAAATTTATTTTTCTCAAATGTAATAACGGATGCTAGAATGTGATTCGGAGTGGAATTCCATGTCTAAAAATATTATTATTAGCTGTTTTTAAAAATCGAGTGGTTTTGCTGCCCGAGGAAGAAAATGCGTGATGCCGCGGTCAGAAAAAAAGCTGCCAAGGAGCAAAAAAAATTTTTTTTCTCAAATGTAATAACGGATGCCAGAATGTGATTCGGGGTGGAATTCCATGTCTAAAAATATTATTATTAGCTGTTTTTAAAAATCGAGTGTTTTTGCTGCCCGAGGAAGAAAACGTGTGATGCCGCGGTCAGAAAAAAAGCTGTCCAGGAGCAAAAAAATTTTTTTTTCTCAAATGTAATAACGGATGCTAGAATGTCATTCGGGGTGGAATTCCATGTCTAAAAATATTATTATTAGCTGTTTTTAAAAATCGAGTGTTTTTGCTGCCCGAGGAAGAAAACGCGTGATGCCGTGGTCAGAAAAAAAGCTGCCCAGGAGCAAAAAAATTTTTTTTCTCAAATTTAATAACGGATACTAGAATGTGATTCGGGGTGGAATTCCATGTCTAAAAATATTATTATTAGCTGTTTTTAAAAATCGAGTGTTTTTGCTGCCCGAGGAAGAAAACGTGTGATGCCGCGGTCAGAAAAAAAGCTGTCCAGGAGCAAAAAAAATTTTTTTTCTCAAATGTAATAACGGATGCTAGAATGTCATTCGGGGTGGAATTCCATGTCTAAAAATATTATTATTAGCTGTTTTTAAAAATCGAGTGTTTTTGCTGCCCGAGGAAGAAAACGCGTGATGCCGTGGTCAGAAAAAAAGCTGCCCAGGAGCAAAAAAATTTTTTTTCTCAAATCTAATAACGGATACTAGAATGTGATTCGGGGTGGAATTCCATGTCTAAAAATATTATTATTAGCTGTTTTTAAAAATCGAGTGTTTTTGCTGCCCGAGGAAGAAAACGCGTGATGCCGCCGTCAGAAAAAAAGCTGCCCAGGAGCAAAAAAATTTTTTTTCTCAAATTTAATAACGGATACTAGAATGTGATTCGGGGTGGAATTCCATGTCTAAAAATATTATTATTAGCTGTTTTGAAAAATCGAGTGTTTTTGCTGCCCGCGGAAGAAAACGCGTGATGCCGCGGTCAGAAAAAAAGCTGTTCAGGAGCAAAAAATTTTTTTTTTCTCAAATGTAATAACGGATGCTAGAATGTGATTCGGGGTGGAATTCCATGTCTAAAAATATTATTATTAGCTGTTTTTAAAAATCGAGTGTTTTTGCTGCCCGAGGAAGAAAACGCGTGATGCTGCGGTCAGAAAAAAAGCTGTCCAGGAGCAAAAAATTTTTTTTTTATCAAATGTAATAACAGATGCCAGAATGTGATTCGCGGTGGAATTCCATGTCTAAAAATATTATTATTAGCTGTTTTTAAAAATCGAGTGTTTTTGCTGCCCGAGGAAGAAAACGCGTGATGCCGCGGTCAGAAAAAAAGCTGTTCAGGAGCAAAAAAAATTTTTTTCTCAAATGTAATAACGGATGCTAGAATGTGATTCGGGGTGGAATTCCATGTCTAAAAATATTATTATTAGCTGTTTTTAAAAATCAAGTGTTTTTGCTGCCCGAGGAAGAAAACGTGTGATGCCGCGGTCAGAAAAAAAGCTGTCCAGGAGCAAAAAAATTTTTTTTTCTCAAATGTAATAACAGATGCCAGATTTTGATTCGGGGTGGAATTCCATGTCTAAAAATATTATTATTAGCTGTTTTTAAAAATCGAGTGTTTTTGCTGCCCGAGGAAGAAAACGCGTGATGCCGCGGTCAGAAAAAAAGCTGTCCAGGAGCAAAAAAATTTTTTTTTCTCAAATGTAATAACGGATGCCAGAATGTGATTCGGGGTGGAATTCCATGTCTAAAAATATTATTATTAGCTGTTTTTAAAAATCGAGTGTTTTTGCTGCCCGAGGAAGAAAACGCGTGATGCCGCGGTCAGAAAAAAAGCTGTTTAGGAGCAAAAAAATTTTTTTTCTCAAATGTAATAACGGATGCTAGAATGTGATTCGGGGTGGAATTCCATGTCTAAAAATATTATTATTAGCTGTTTTTAAAAATCAAGTGTTTTTGCTGCCCGAGGAAGAAAACGTGTGATGCCGCGGTCAGAAAAAAAGCTGTCCAGGAGCAAAAAAATTTATTTTTCTCAAATGTAATAACGGATGCTAGAATGTGATTCGGAGTGGAATTCCATGTCTAAAAATATTATTATTAGCTGTTTTTAAAAATCGAGTGTTTTTGCTGCCGAATTAAGAAAACGCGTGATGCCGCGGTCAGAAAAAAAGCTGCCCAGGAGCAAAAAATTTTGTTTTCTCAAATGTAATAACGGATACTAGAATGTGATTCGGGGTGGAATTCCATGTCTAAAAATATTATTATTAGCTGTTTTTAAAAATCGAGTGTTTTTGCTGCCCGAGGAAGAAAACGTGTGATGCCGCGGTCAGAAAAAAAGCTGTCCAGGAGCAAAAAAAATTTTTTTTCTCAAATGTAATAACGGATGCTAGAATGTCATTCGGGGTGGAATTCCATGTCTAAAAATATTATTATTAGCTGTTTTTAAAAATCGAGTGTTTTTGCTGCCCGAGGAAGAAAACGCGTGATGCCGTGGTCAGAAAAAAAGCTGCCCAGGAGCAAAAAAATTTTTTTTCTCAAATCTAATAACGGATACTAGAATGTGATTCGGGGTGGAATTCCATGTCTAAAAATATTATTATTAGCTGTTTTTAAAAATCGAGTGTTTTTGCTGCCCGAGGAAGAAAACGCGTGATGCCGCCGTCAGAAAAAAAGCTGCCCAGGAGCAAAAAAATTTTTTTTCTCAAATTTAATAACGGATACTAGAATGTGATTCGGGGTGGAATTCCATGTCTAAAAATATTATTATTAGCTGTTTTGAAAAATCGAGTGTTTTTGCTGCCCGCGGAAGAAAACGCGTGATGCCGCGGTCAGAAAAAAAGCTGTTCAGGAGCAAAAAATTTTTTTTTTCTCAAATGTAATAACGGATGCTAGAATGTGATTCAGGGTGGAATTCCATGTCTAAAAATATTATTATTAGCTGTTTTTAAAAATCGAGTGTTTTTGCTGCCCGAGGAAGAAAACGCGTGATGCTGCGGTCAGAACAAAAGCTGTCCAGGAGCAAAAAATTTTTTTTTTATCAAATGTAATAACAGATGCCAGAATGTGATTCGCGGTGGAATTCCATGTCTAAAAATATTATTATTAGCTGTTTTTAAAAATCGAGTGTTTTTGCTGCCCGAGGAAGAAAACGCGTGATGCCGCGGTCAGAAAAAAAGCTGTTCAGGAGCAAAAAAAATTTTTTTCTCAAATGTAATAACGGATGCTAGAATGTGATTCGGGGTGGAATTCCATGTCTAAAAATATTATTATTAGCTGTTTTTAAAAATCAAGTGTTTTTGCTGCCCGAGGAAGAAAACGTGTGATGCCGCGGTCAGAAAAAAAACTGTCCAGGAGCAAAAAAAATTTTTTTTCTCAAATGTAATAACGGATGCTAGAATGTGATTCGGGGTGGAATTCCATGTCTAAAAATATTATTATTAGCTGTTTTTAAAAATCAAGTGTTTTTGCTGCCCGAGGAAGAAAACGTGTGATGCCGCGGTCAGAAAAAAAGCTGTCCAGGAGCAAAAAAATTTTTTTTTCTCAAATGTAATAACAGATGCCAGATTTTGATTCGGGGTGGAATTCCATGTCTAAAAATATTATTATTAGCTGTTTTTAAAAATCGAGTGTTTTTGCTGCCCGAGGAAGAAAACGCGTGATGCCGCGGTCAGAAAAAAAGCTGTCCAGGAGCAAAAAAAATTTTTTTTCTCAAATGTAATAACGGATGCCAGAATGTGATTCGGGGTGGAATTCCATGTCTAAAAATATTATTATTAGCTGTTTTTAAAAATCGAGTGTTTTTGCTGTCCGAGGAAGAAAACGCGTGATGCCGCGGTCAGAAAAAAAGCTGTTTAGGAGCAAAAAAATTTTTTTTCTCAAATGTAATAACGGATGCTAGAATGTGATTCGGGGTGGAATTCCATGTCTAAAAATATTATTATTAGCTGTTTTTAAAAATCAAGTGTTTTTGCTGCCCGAGGAAGAAAACGTGTGATGCCGCGGTCAGAAAAAAAGCTGTCCAGGAGCAAAAAAATTTATTTTTCTCAAATGTAATAACGGATGCTAGAATGTGATTCGGAGTGGAATTCCATGTCTAAAAATATTATTATTAGCTGTTTTTAAAAATCGAGTGTTTTTGCTGCCGAATTAAGAAAACGCGTGATGCCGCGGTCAGAAAAAAAGCTGCCCAGGAGCAAAAAATTTTGTTTTCTCAAATGTAATAACGGATACTAGAATGTGATTCGGGGTGGAATTCCATGTCTAAAAATATTATTATTAGCTGTTTTTAAAAATCGAGTGTTTTTGCTGCCCGAGGAAGAAAACGCGTGATGCCGCGGTCAGAAAAAAAGCTGTTCAGGAGCAAAAAAAATTTTTTTTCTCAAATGTAATAACGGATGCTAGAATGTGATTCGGGGTGGAATTCCATGTCTAAAAATATTATTATTAGCAGTTTTTAAAAATCCAGTGTTTTTGCTGCCCGAGGAAGAAAACGCGTGATGCCGCGGTCAGAAAAAAAGCTGTCCAGGAGCAAAAAAATTTTTTTTTCTCAAATGTAAAAACGGATGCTAGAATGTGATTCGGGGTGGAATTCCATGTCTAAAAATATTATTATTAGCTCTTTTTAAAAATCGAGTGGTTTTGCTGCCCGAGGAAGAAAATGCGTGATGCCGCGGTCAGAAAAAAAGCTGCCAAGGAGCAAAAAAATTTTTTTTTCTCAAATGTAATAACGGATGCCAGAATGTGATTCGGGGTGGAATTCCATGTCTAAAAATATTATTATTAGCTGTTTTTAAAAATCGAGTGTTTTTGCTGCCCGAGGAAGAAAACGCGTGATGCCGCGGTCAGAAAAAAAGCTGTCCAGGAGCAAAAAAAATTTTTTTTCTCAAATGTAATAACGGATGCTAGAATGTGATTCGGGGTGGAATTCCATGTCTAAAAATATTATTATTAGCTGTTTTTAAAAATCGAGTGTTTTTGCTGCCCGAGGAAGAAAACGCGTGATGCCGCGGTCAGAAAAAAAGCTGTTCAGGAGCAAAAAAAATTTTTTTTCTCAAATGTAAAAACGGATGGTAGAATTTGATTCGGGGTGGAATTCCATGTCTAAAAATGTTATTATTAGCATTTTTAAAAATCGAGTGTTTTTGCTGCCCGAGGAAGAAAACGCGTGATTCCGCGGTCAGAAAAAAAGCTGTCCAGGAGGAAAAAAATTTTTTTTTCTCAAATGTAATAACGGATGCTAGAATGTGATTCGGGGTGGAATTCCATGTCTAAAAATATTATTATTAGCTGTTTTTAAAAATCGAGTGTTTTTGCTGCCCGAGGAAGAAAACGCGTGATGCCGCCGTCAGAAAAAAAGCTGTCCAGGAGCAAAAAAATTTTTTTTTCTCAAATGTAATACTGGATGCCAGAATGTGATTCGGGGTGGCATTCCATGTCTAAAAATATTATTATTAGCTGTTTTTAAAAATCGAGTGTTTTTGCTGCCCGAGGAAGAAAACGCGTGATGCCGCGGTCAGAAAAAAAGCTGTCCAGGAGCAAAAAAATTTTTTTTTCTCAAATGTAAAAACGGATGCTAGAATGTGATTCGGGGTGGAATTCCATGTCTAAAAATATTATTATTAGCTCTTTTTAAAAATCGAGTGGTTTTGCTGCCCGAGGAAGAAAACGTGTGATGCCGCGGTCAGAAAAAAAGCTGTCCAGGAGCAAAAAAAATTTTTTTTCTCAAATGTAATAACGGATACTAGAATGTGATTCGGGGTGGAATTCCATGTCTAAAAATATTATTATTAGCTGTTTTTAAAAATCGAGTGTTTTTGCTGCCCGCGGAAGAAAACGCGTGATGCCGCGGTCAGAAAAAAAGCTGTTCAGGAGCAAAAAAATTTTTTTTTCTCAAATGTAATAACGGATGCTAGAATGTGATTCGGGGTGGAATTCCATGTCTAAAAATATTATTATTAGCTGTTTTTAAAAATCGAGTGTTTTTGCTGCCCGAGGAAGAAAACGCGTGATGCCGCGGTCAGAAAAAAAGCTGTCCAGGAGCAAAAAAAATTTTTTTTCTCAAATGTAATAACGGATGCTAGAATGTGATTCGGGGTGGAATTCCATGTCTAAAAATATTATTATTAGCTGTTTTTAAAAATCGAGTGTTTTTGCTGCCCGAGGAAGAAAACGCGTGATGCCGCGGTCAGAAAAAAAGCTGTTCAGGAGCAAAAAAAATTTTTTTTCTCAAATGTAAAAACGGATGGTAGAATTTGATTCGGGGTGGAATTCCATGTCTAAAAATGTTATTATTAGCATTTTTAAAAATCGAGTGTTTTTGCTGCCCGAGGAAGAAAACGCGTGATTCCGCGGTCAGAAAAAAAGCTGTCCAGGAGGAAAAAAATTTTTTTTTCTCAAATGTAATAACGGATGCTAGAATGTGATTCGGGGTGGAATTCCATGTCTAAAAATATTATTATTAGCTGTTTTTAAAAATCGAGTGTTTTTGCTGCCCGAGGAAGAAAACGCGTGATGCCGCGGTCAGAAAAAAAGCTGTCCAGGAGCAAAAAAATTTTTTTTTCTCAAATGTAATAACGGATGCTAGAATGTGATTCGGGGTGGAATTCCATGTCTAAAAATATTATTATTAGTTGTTTTTAAAAATCGAGTGTTTTTGCTGCCCGAGGAAGAAAACGCGTGATGCCGCCGTCAGAAAAAAAGCTGCCCAGGAGCAAAAAAAATTTTTTTTCTCAAATGTAATAACGGATGCTAGAATGTGATTCGGGGTGGAATTCCATGTCTAAAAATATTATTATTAGCAGTTTTTAAAAATCCAGTGTTTTTGCTGCCCGAGGAAGAAAACGCGTGATGCCGCGGTCAGAAAAAAAGCTGTCCAGGAGCAAAAAAATTTTTTTTTCTCAAATGTAATAACAGATGCCAGATTTTGATTCGGGGTGGAATTCCATGTCTAAAAATATTATTATTAGCTGTTTTTAAAAATCGAGTGTTTTTGCTGCCCGAGGAAGAAAACGCGTGATGCCGCGGTCAGAAAAAAAGCTGTCCAGGAGCAAAAAAATTTTTTTTTCTCAAATGTAATAATGGATGCCAGAATGTGATTCGGGGTGGAATTCCATGTCTAAAAATATTATTATTAGCTGTTTTTAAAAATCGAGTGTTTTTGCTGCCCGAGGAAGAAAACGCGTGATGCCGCGGTCAGAAAAAAAGCTGTTTAGGAGCAAAAAAATTTTTTTTCTCAAATGTAATAACGGATGCTAGAATGTGATTCGGGGTGGAATTCCATGTCTAAAAATATTATTATTAGCTGTTTTTAAAAATCAAGTGTTTTTGCTGCCCGAGGAAGAAAACGTGTGATGCCGCGGTCAGAAAAAAAGCTGTCCAGGAGCAAAAAAATTTATTTTTCTCAAATGTAATAACGGATGCTAGAATGTGATTCGGAGTGGAATTCCATGTCTAAAAATATTATTATTAGCTGTTTTTAAAAATCGAGTGTTTTTGCTGCCGAATTAAGAAAACGCGTGATGCCGCGGTTAGAAAAAAAGCTGCCCAGGAGCAAAAAATTTTGTTTTCTCAAATGTAATAACGGATACTAGAATGTGATTCGGGGTGGAATTCCATGTCTAAAAATATTATTATTAGCTGTTTTTAAAAATCGAGTGTTTTTGCTGCCCGAGGAAGAAAACGCGTGATGCCGCGGTCAGAAAAAAAGCTGTTCAGGAGCAAAAAAAATTTTTTTTCTCAAATGTAATAACGGATGCTAGAATGTGATTCGGGGTGGAATTCCATGTCTAAAAATATTATTATTAGCAGTTTTTAAAAATCCAGTGTTTTTGCTGCCCGAGGAAGAAAACGCGTGATGCCGCGGTCAGAAAAAAAGCTGTCCAGGAGCAAAAAAATTTTTTTTTCTCAAATGTAAAAACGGATGCTAGAATGTGATTCGGGGTGGAATTCCATGTCTAAAAATATTATTATTAGCTCTTTTTAAAAATCGAGTGGTTTTGCTGCCCGAGGAAGAAAATGCGTGATGCCGCGGTCAGAAAAAAAGCTGCCAAGGAGCAAAAAAATTTTTTTTTCTCAAATGTAATAACGGATGCCAGAATGTGATTCGGGGTGGAATTCCATGTCTAAAAATATTATTATTAGCTGTTTTTAAAAATCAAGTGTTTTTGCTGCCCGAGGAAGAAAACGTGTGATGCCGCGGTCAGAAAAAAAGCTGTCCAGGAGCAAAAAAAATTTTTTTTCTCAAATGTAATAACGGATACTAGAATGTGATTCGGGGTGGAATTCCATGTCTAAAAATATTATTATTAGCTGTTTTTAAAAATCGAGTGTTTTTGCTGCCCGCGGAAGAAAACGCGTGATGCCGCGGTCAGAAAAAAAGCTGTCCAGGAGCAAAAAATTTTTTTTTTCTCAAATGTAATAACGGATGCTAGAATGTGATTCGGGGTGGAATTCCATGTCTAAAAATATTATTATTAGCTGTTTTTAAAAATCGAGTGTTTTTGCTGCCCGAGGAAGAAAACGCGTGATGCCGCGGTCAGAAAAAAAGCTGTCCAGGAGCAAAAAAAATTTTTTTTCTCAAATGTAATAACGGATACTAGAATGTGATTCGGGGTGGAATTCCATGTCTAAAAATATTATTATTAGCTGTTTTTAAAAATCGAGTGTTTTTGCTGCCCGCGGAAGAAAACGCGTGATGCCGCGGTCAGAAAAAAAGCTGTTCAGGAGCAAAAAATTTTTTTTTTCTCAAATGTAATAACGGATGCTAGAATGTGATTCGGGGTGGAATTCCATGTCTAAAAATATTATTATTAGCTGTTTTTAAAAATCGAGTGTTTTTGCTGCCCGAGGAAGAAAACGCGTGATGCCGCGGTCAGAAAAAAAGCTGTCCAGGAGCAAAAAAAATTTTTTTTCTCAAATGTAATAACGGATGCTAGAATGTGATTCGGGGTGGAATTCCATGTCTAAAAATATTATTATTAGCTGTTTTTAAAAATCGAGTGTTTTTGCTGCCCGAGGAAGAAAACGCGTGATGCCGCGGTCAGAAAAAAAGCTGTTCAGGAGCAAAAAAAATTTTTTTTCTCAAATGTAAAAACGGATGGTAGAATTTGATTCGGGGTGGAATTCCATGTCTAAAAATGTTATTATTAGCATTTTTAAAAATCGAGTGTTTTTGCTGCCCGAGGAAGAAAACGCGTGATTCCGCGGTCAGAAAAAAAGCTGTCCAGGAGGAAAAAAATTTTTTTTTCTCAAATTTAATAACGGATGCTAGAATGTGATTCGGGGTGGAATTCCATGTCTAAAAATATTATTATTAGCTGTTTTTAAAAATCGAGTGTTTTTGCTGCCCGAGGAAGAAAACGCGTGATGCCGCCGTCAGAAAAAAAGCTGTCCAGGAGCAAAAAAATTTTTTTTTCTCAAATGTAATACTGGATGCCAGAATGTGATTCGGGGTGGCATTCCATGTCTAAAAATATTATTATTAGCTGTTTTTAAAAATCGAGTGTTTTTGCTGCCCAAAGAAGAAAACGCGTGATGCCGCGGTCAGAAAAAAAGCTGTCCAGGAGCAAAAAAATTTTTTTTTCTCAAATGTAATAACGGATGCTAGAATGTGATTCGGGGTGGAATTCCATGTCTAAAAATATTATTATTAGTTGTTTTTAAAAATCGAGTGTTTTTGCTGCCCGAGGAAGAAAACGCGTGATGCCGCCGTCAGAAAAAAAGCTGTCCAGGAGCAAAAAAAATTTTTTTTCTCAAATGTAATAACGGATGCTAGAATGTGATTCGGGGTGGAATTCCATGTCTAAAAATATTATTATTAGCAGTTTTTAAAAATCCAGTGTTTTTGCTGCCCGAGGAAGAAAACGCGTGATGCCGCGGTCAGAAAAAAAGCTGTCCAGGAGCAAAAAAATTTTTTTTTCTCAAATGTAAAAACGGATGCTAGAATGTGATTCGGGGTGGAATTCCATGTCTAAAAATATTATTATTAGCTCTTTTTAAAAATCGAGTGGTTTTGCTGCCCGAGGAAGAAAACGTGTGATGCCGCGGTCAGAAAAAAAGCTGTCCAGGAGCAAAAAAATTTTTTTTTCTCAAATGTAATAACGGATACTAGAATGTGATTCGGCTTGGAATTCCATGTCTAAAAATATTATTATTAGCTGTTTTTAAAAATCGAGTGTTTTTGCTGCCCGCGGAAGAAAACGCGTGATGCCACGGTCAGAAAAAAAGCTGTTCAGGAGCAAAAAAATTTTTTTTTCTCAAATGTAATAACGGATGCTAGAATGTGATTCGGGGTGGAATTCCATGTCTAAAAATATTATTATTAGCTGTTTTTAAAAATCGAGTGTTTTTGCTGCCCGAGGAAGAAAACGCGTGATGCCGCGGTCAGAAAAAAAGCTGTCCAGGAGCAAAAAAAATTTTTTTTCTCAAATGTAATAACGGATGCTAGAATGTGATTCGGGGTGGAATTCCATGTCTAAAAATATTATTATTAGCTGTTTTTAAAAATCGAGTGTTTTTGCTGCCCGAGGAAGAAAACGCGTGATGCCGCGGTCAGAAAAAAAGCTGTTCAGGAGCAAAAAAAATTTTTTTTCTCAAATGTAAAAACGGATGGTAGAATTTGATTCGGGGTGGAATTCCATGTCTAAAAATGTTATTATTAGCATTTTTAAAAATCGAGTGTTTTTGCTGCCCGAGGAAGAAAACGCGTGATTCCGCGGTCAGAAAAAAAGCTGTCCAGGAGGAAAAAAATTTTTTTTTCTCAAATGTAATAACGGATGCTAGAATGTGATTCGGGGTGGAATTCCATGTCTAAAAATATTATTATTAGCTGTTTTTAAAAATCGAGTGTTTTTGCTGCCCGAGGAAGAAAACGCGTGATGCCGCGGTCAGAAAAAAAGCTGTCCAGGAGCAAAAAAATTTTTTTTTCTCAAATGTAATAACGGATGCTAGAATGTGATTCGGGGTGGAATTCCATGTCTAAAAATATTATTATTAGTTGTTTTTAAAAATCGAGTGTTTTTGCTGCCCGAGGTGAAAACGCGTGATGCCGCCGTCAGAAAAAAAGCTGCCCAGGAGCAAAAAAAATTTTTTTTCTCAAATGTAATAACGGATGCTAGAATGTGATTCGGGGTGGAATTCCATGTCTAAAAATATTATTATTAGCAGTTTTTAAAAATCCAGTGTTTTTGCTGCCCGAGGAAGAAAACGCGTGATGCCGCGGTCAGAAAAAAAGCTGTCCAGGAGCAAAAAAATTATTTTTTCTCAAATGTAATAACGGATGCTAGAATGTGATTCGGGGTGGAATTCCATGTCTAAAAATGTTATTATTAGCAGTTTTTAAAAATCCAGTGTTTTTGCTGCCAGAGGAAGAAAACGCGTGATGCCGCGGTCAGAAAAAAAGCTGTCCAGGAGGAAAAAAAAAATTTTTTCTCAAATGTAATAACGGATGCTAGAATGTGATTCGGGGTGGAATTCCATGTCTAAAAATATTATTATTAGCTGTTTTTAAAAATCGAGTGTTTTTGCTGCCCGAGGAAGAAAACGCGTGATGCCGCCGTCAGAAAAAAAGCTGCCCAGGAGCAAAAAAATTTTTTTTTCTCAAATGTAATAACGGATGCTAGAATGTGATTCGGGGTGGAATTCCATGTCTAAAAATATTATTATTAGCAGTTTTTAAAAATCCAGTGTTTTTGCTGCCCGAGGAAGAAAACGCGTGATGCCGCGGTCAGAAAAAAAGCTGTCCAGGAGCAAAAAAATTTTTTTTTCTCAAATGTAAAAACGGATGCTAGAATGTGATTCGGGGTGGAATTCCATGTCTAAAAATATTATTATTAGCTGTTTTTAAAAATCGAGTGGTTTTGCTGCCCGAGGAAGAAAATGCGTGATGCCGCGGTCAGAAAAAAAGCTGCCAAGGAGCAAAAAAATTTTTTTTTCTCAAATGTAATAACGGATGCCAGAATGTGATTCGGGGTGGAATTCCATGTCTAAAAATATTATTATTAGCTGTTTTTAAAAATCGAGTGTTTTTGCTGCCCGAGGAAGAAAACGCGTGATGCCGCGGTCAGAAAAAAAGCTGCCCAGGGGCAAAAAAAAATTTTTTCTCAAAGGTAGTAACGGATGCTAGAATGTGATTCGGGGTGGAATTCCATGTCTAAAAATATTATTATTAGCTGTTTTTAAAAATCGAGTGTTTTTGCTGCCCGAGGAAGAAAACGCGTGATGCCGCGGTCAGAAAAAAAGCTGCCCAGGAGCAAAAAAAATTTTTTTTCTCAAATGTAATAACGGATGCTAGAATGTGATTCGGGGTGGAATTCCATGTCTAAAAATATTATTATTAGCTGTTTTTAAAAATCGAGTGTTTTTGCTGCCCGAGGAAGAAAACGCGTGATGCCGCGGTCAGAAAAAAAGCTGTTCAGGAGCAAAAAAAATTTTTTTTCTCAAATGTAAAAACGGATGGTAGAATTTGATTCGGGGTGGAATTCCATGTCTAAAAATGTTATTATTAGCATTTTTAAAAATCGAGTGTTTTTGCTGCCCGAGGAAGAAAACGCGTGATTCCGCGGTCAGAAAAAAAGCTGTCCAGGAGGAAAAAAAATTTTTTTTCTCAAATGTAATAACGGATGCTAGAATGTGATTCGGGGTGGAATTCCATGTCTAAAAATATTATTATTAGCTGTTTTTAAAAATCGAGTGTTTTTGCTGCCCGCGGAAGAAAACGCGTGATGCCGCGGTCAGAAAAAAAGCTGTCCAGGAGCAAAAAATTTTTTTTTTCTCAAATGTAATAACGGATGCTAGAATGTGATTCGGGGTGGAATTCCATGTCTAAAAATATTATTATTAGCTGTTTTTAAAAATCGAGTGTTTTTGCTGCCCGAGGAAGAAAACGCGTGATGCCGCGGTCAGAAAAAAAGCTGTCCAGGAGCAAAAAAAATTTTTTTTCTCAAATGTAATAACGGATACTAGAATGTGATTCAGGGTGGAATTCCATGTCTAAAAATATTATTATTAGCTGTTTTTAAAAATCGAGTGTTTTTGCTGCCCGCGGAAGAAAACGCGTGATGCCGCGGTCAGAAAAAAAGCTGTTCAGGAGCAAAAAAATTTTTTTTTCTCAAATGTAATAACGGATGCTAGAATGTGATTCGGGGTGGAATTCCATGTCTAAAAATATTATTATTAGCTGTTTTTAAAAATCGAGTGTTTTTGCTGCCCGAGGAAGAAAACGCGTGATGCCGCGGTCAGAAAAAAAGCTGTCCAGGAGCAAAAAAATTTTTTTTTCTCAAATGTAATAACGGATGCTAGAATGTGATTCGGGGTGGAATTCCATGTCTAAAAATATTATTATTAGCTGTTTTTAAAAATCGAGTGTTTTTGCTGCCCGAGGAAGAAAACGCGTGATGCCGCGGTCAGAAAAAAAGCTGTTCAGGAGCAAAAAAAATTTTTTTTCTCAAATGTAAAAACGGATGGTAGAATTTGATTCGGGGTGGAATTCCATGTCTAAAAATGTTATTATTAGCATTTTTAAAAATCGAGTGTTTTTGCTGCCCGAGGAAGAAAACGCGTGATTCCGCGGTCAGAAAAAAAGCTGTCCAGGAGGAAAAAAATTTTTTTTTCTCAAATGTAATAACGGATGCTAGAATGTGATTCGGGGTGGAATTCCATGTCTAAAAATATTATTATTAGCTGTTTTTAAAAATCGAGTGTTTTTGCTGCCCGAGGAAGAAAACGCGTGATGCCGCCGTCAGAAAAAAAGCTGTCCAGGAGCAAAAAAATTTTTTTTTCTCAAATGTAATACTGGATGCCAGAATGTGATTCGGGGTGGCATTCCATGTCTAAAAATATTATTATTAGCTGTTTTTAAAAATCGAGTGTTTTTGCTGCCCGAGGAAGAAAACGCGTGATGCCGCGGTCAGAAAAAAAGCTGCCCAGGAGCAAAAAAAATTGTTTTTCTCAAATGTAATAACGGATGCTAGAATGTGATTCGGGGTGGAATTCCATGTCTAAAAATATTATTATTAGCTGTTTTTAAAAATTGAGTGTTTTTGCTGAACGAGGAAGAAAACGCGTGATGCCGCGGTCAGAAAAAAAGCTGCCCAGGAGCAAAAAATTTTTTTTTCCTCAAATGTAATAACAGATGCTAGAATGTGATTCGGGGTGGAATTCCATGTCTAAAAATATTATTATTAGCTGTTTTTAAAAATCGAGTGTTTTTGCTGCCCGCGGAAGAAAACGCGTGATGCCGCGGTCAGAAAAAAAGCTGTTCAGGAGCAAAAAAAATTTTTTTTCTCAAAGGTAGTAACGGATGCTAGAATGTGATTCGGGGTGGAATTCCATGTCTAAAAATATTATTATTAGCTGTTTTTAAAAATCGAGTGTTTTTGCTGCCCGAGGAAGAAAACGCGTGATGCCGCGGTCAGAAAAAAAGCTGTTCAGGAGCAAAAAAAATTTTTTTTCTCAAAGGTAGTAACGGATGCTAGAATGTGATTCGGGGTGGAATTCCATGTCTAAAAATATTATTATTAGCTGTTTTTAAAAGTCGAGTGTTTTTGCTGCCCGACGAAGAAAACGCGTGATGCCGCGGTCAGAAAAAAAGCTGTCCAGGAGCAAAAATTTTTTTTTCCCTCAAATGTAATAACGGATGCCAGAATGTGATTCGGGGTGGAATTCCATGTCTAAAAATATTATTATTAGCTGTTTTTAAAAATCGAGTGTTTTTGCTGCCCGAGGAAGAAAACGCGTGATGCCGCGGTCAGAAAAAAAGCTGCCCAGGAGAAAAAAAAAATTTTTTTCTCAAATGTAATAACGGATGCTAGAATGTGATTCGGGGTGGAATTCCATGTCTAAAAATATTATTATTAGCTGTTTTTAAAAATTGAGTGTTTTTGCTGCCCGAGGAAGAAAACGCGTGATGCCGCGGTCAGAAAAAAAGCTGCCCAGGAGGAAAAAAATTTTTTTTCCTCAAATGTAATAACAGATGCTAGAATGTGATTCGGGGTGGAATTCCATGTCTAAAAATATTATTATTAGCTGTTTTTAAAAATTGAGTGTTTTTGCTGCCCGCGGAAGAAAACGCGTGATGCCGCGGTCAGAAAAAAAGCTGTTCAGGAGCAAAAAAAATTTTTTTTCTCAAAGGTAGTAACGGATGCTAGAATGTGATTCGGGGTGGAATTCCATGTCTAAAAATATTATTATTAGCTGTTTTTAAAAATCGAGTGTTTTTGCGGCCCGAGGAAGAAAACGCGTGATGCTTGGTCAGAAAAAAAGCTGTTCAGGAGCAAAAAAATTTTTTTTTCTCAAAGGTAGTAACGGATGCTAGAATGTGATTCGGGGTGGAATTCCATGTCTAAAAATATTATTATTAGCTGGTTTTAAAAATTGAGTGTTTTTGCTGCCCGAGGAAGAAAACGCGTGATGCCGCGGTCAGAAAAAAAGCTGTTCAGGAGCAAAAAAAATTTTTTTTCTCAAAGGTAGTAACGGATGCTAGAATGTGATTCGGGGTGGAATTCCATGTCTAAAAATATTATTATTAGCTGGTTTTAAAAATTGAGTGTTTTTGCTGCCCGAGGAAGAAAACGCGTGATGCCGCGGTCAGAAAAAAAGCTGTCCAGGAGCAAAAAAATTTTTTTCCTCAAATGTAATAACGGATGCCAGAATGTGATTCGGGGTGGAATTCCATGTCTAAAAATATTATTATTAGCTGTTTTTAAAAATTGAGTGTTTTTGCTGCCCGAGGAAGAAAACGCGTGATGCCGCGGTCACAAAAAAAGCTGTCCAGGAGCAAAAAATTTTTTTTTCTTGAATGTAATAACGGATGCCAAATGTGATTCGGGGTGGAATTCCATGTCTAAAAATATTATTATTAGCTGTTTTTAAAAATTGAGTGTTTTTGCTGCCCGAGGAAGAAAACGCGTGATGCCGCGGTCAGAAAAAAAGCTGTCCAGGAGCAAAAAATTTTTTTTTCTCAAATGTAATAACGGATGCCAGAATGTGATTCGGGGTGGAATTCCATGTCTAAAAATATTATTATTAGCTGTTTTTAAAAATCGAGTGTTTTTGCTGCCCGAGGAAGAAAACGCGTGATGCCGCGGTCAGAAAAAAAGCTGTCCAGGAGCAAAAAATTTTTTTTTCTCAAATGTAATAACGGATGCCAGAATGTGATTCAGGGTGGAATTCCATGTCTAAAAATATTATTATTAGCTGTTTTTAAAAATCGAGTGTTTTTGCTGCCCGAGGATGAAAACGCGTGATGCCGCGGTCAGAAAAAAAGCTGTTCAGGAGTAAAAAAAATTTTTTTTCTCAAAGGTAGTAACGGATGCTAGAATGTGATTCGGGGTGGAATTCCATGTCTAAAAATATTATTATTAGCTGTTTTTAAAAATTGAGTGTTTTTGCTGCCCGAGGAAGAAAACGAATGATGCCGCGGTCAGAAAAAAAGCTGTCCAGGAGCAAAAAATTTTTTTTCCTCAAATGTAATAACGGATGCCAGAATGTGATTCGGGGTGGAATTCCATGTCTAAAAATATTATTATTAGCTGTTTTTAAAAATTGAGTGTTTTTGCTGCCCGAGGAAGAAAACGCGTGATGCCGCGGTCACAAAAAAAGCTGTCCAGGAGCAAAAAAATTTTTTTTCTTGAATGTAATAACGGATGCCAGAATGTGATTCGGGGTGGAATTCCATGTCTAAAAATATTATTATTAGCTGTTTTTAAAAATCGAGTGTTTTTGCTGCCCGAGGAAGAAAACGCGTGATGCCGCGGTCAGAAAAAAAGCTGTCCAGGAGCAAAAAAATTTTTTTTTCTCAAATGTAATAACGGATGCCAGAATGTGATTCGGGGTGGAATTCCATGTCTAAAAATATTATTATTAGCTGTTTTTAAAAATCGAGTGTTTTTGCTGCCCGAGGAAGAAAACGCGTGATGCCGCGGTCAGAAAAAAAGCTGTTCAGGAGCAAAAAAAATTTTTTTTCTCAAAGGTAGTAACAGATGCTAGAATGTGATTCGGGGTGGAATTCCATGTCTAAAAATATTATTATTAGCTGTTTTTAAAAATTGAGTGTTTTTGCTGCCCGAGGAAGAAAACGCGTGATGCCGCGGTCACAAAAAAAGCTGTCCAGGAGCAAAAAAATTTTTTTTCTTGAATGTAATAACGGATGCCAAATGTGATTCGGGGTGGAATTCCATGTCTAAAAATATTATTATTAGCTGTTTTTAAAAATTGAGTGTTTTTGCTGCCCGAGGAAGAAAACGCGTGATGCCGCGGTCAGAAAAAAAGCTGTCCAGGAGCAAAAAAATTTTTTTTCTCAAATGTAATAACGGATGCCAGAATGTGATTCGGGGTGGAATTCCATGTCTAAAAATATTATTATTAGCTGTTTTTAAAAATCGAGTGTTTTTGCTGCCCGAGGAAGAAAACGCGTGATGCCGCGGTCAGAAAAAAAGCTGTCCAGGAGCAAAAAAATTTTTTTTCTCAAATGTAATAACGGATGCCAGAATGTGATTCAGGGTGGAATTCCATGTCTAAAAATATTATTATTAGCTGTTTTTAAAAATCGAGTGTTTTTGCTGCCCGAGGATGAAAACGCGTGATGCCGCGGTCAGAAAAAAAGCTGTTCAGGAGTAAAAAAAAATTTTTTTCTCAAAGGTAGTAACGGATGCTAGAATGTGATTCGGGGTGGAATTCCATGTCTAAAAATATTATTATTAGCTGTTTTTAAAAATTGAGTGTTTTTGCTGCCCGAGGAAGAAAACGAATGATGCCGCGGTCAGAAAAAAAGCTGTCCAGGAGCAAAAAATTTTTTTTCCTCAAATGTAATAACGGATGCCAGAATGTGATTCGGGGTGGAATTCCATGTCTAAAAATATTATTATTAGCTGTTTTTAAAAATTGAGTGTTTTTGCTGCCCGAGGAAGAAAACGCGTGATGCCGCGGTCACAAAAAAAGCTGTCCAGGAGCAAAAAAATTTTTTTTCTTGAATGTAATAACGGATGCCAAATGTGATTCGGGGTGGAATTCCATGTCTAAAAATATTATTATTAGCTGTTTTTAAAAATCGAGTGTTTTTGCTGCCCGAGGAAGAAAACGCGTGATGCCGCGGTCAGAAAAAAAGCTGTCCAGGAGCAAAAATTTTTTTTTTCTCAAATGTAATAACGGATGCCAGAATGTGATTCGGGGTGGAATTTCATGTCTAAAAATATTATTATTAGCTGTTTTTAAAAATCGAGTGTTTTTGCTGCCCGAGGAAGAAAACGCGTGATGCCGCGGTCAGAAAAAAAGCTGTCCAGGAGCAAAAAAAATTTTTTTTCTCAAATGTAATAACGGATGCCAGAATGTGATTCGGGGTGGAATTCCATGTCTAAAAATATTATTATTAGCTGTTTTTAAAAATCGAGTGTTTTTGCTGCCCGAGGAAGAAAACGCGTGATGCCGCGGTCAGAAAAAAAGCTGTTCAGGAGCAAAAAAAATTTTTTTTCTCAAAGGTAGTAACAGATGCTAGAATGTGATTCGGGGTGGAATTCCATGTCTAAAAATATTATTATTAGCTGTTTTTAAAAATTGAGTGTTTTTGCTGCCCGAGGAAGAAAACGCGTGATGCCGCGGTCACAAAAAAAGCTGTCCAGGAGCAAAAAATTTTTTTTTCTTGAATGTAATAACGGATGCCAAATGTGATTCGGGGTGGAATTCCATGTCTAAAAATATTATTATTAGCTGTTTTTAAAAATTGAGTGTTTTTGCTGCCCGAGGAAGAAAACGCGTGATGTCGCGGTCAGAAAAAAAGCTGTCCAGGAGCAAAAAATTTTTTTTCTCAAATGTAATAACGGATGCCAGAATGTGATTCGGGGTGGAATTCCATGTCTAAAAATATTATTATTAGCTGTTTTTAAAAATCGAGTGTTTTTGCTGCCCGGGGAAGAAAACGCGTGATGCCGCGGTCAGAAAAAAAGCTGCCCAGGAGCAAAAAAAATTTTTTTTCTCAAATGTAATAACGGATGCTAGAATGTGATTCGGGGTGGAATTCCATGTCTAAAAATATTATTATTAGCTGTTTTTAAAAATCGAGTGTTTTTGCTGCCCGAGAAAGAAAACGCGTGATGCCGCGGTCAGAGAAAAAGCTGTCCTGGAGCAAAAAAAATTTTTTTTCTCAAAGGTAATAACGGATGCCAGAATGTGATTCGGGGTGGAATTCCATGTCTAAAAATATTATTATTAGCTGTTTTTAAAAATCGAGTGTTTTTGCTGCCCGAGGAAGAAAACGCGTGATGCCGCGGTCAGAAAAAAAGCTGTTTAGGAGCAAAAAAAATTTTTTTTCTCAAAGGTAGTAACGGATGCTAGAATGTGATTCGGGGTGGAATTCCATGTCTAAAAATATTATTATTAGCTGTTTTTAAAAATCGAGTGTTTTTGCTGCCCGCGGAAGAAAACGCGTGATGCCGCGGTCAGAAAAAAAGCTGTCCAGGAGCAAATTTTTTTTTTCTCAAATGTAATAACGGATGCCAGAATGTGATTCGGGGTGGAATTCCATGTCTAAAAATATTATTATTAGCTGTTTTTAAAAATCGAGTGTTTTTGCTGCCCGAGGAAGAAAACGCGTGATGCCGCGGTCAGAAAAAAAGCTGCCCAGGAGCAAAAAAAAATTTTTTTTCTCAAATGTAATAACGGATGCCAGAATGTGATTCGGGGTGGAATTCCATGTCTAAAAATATTATTATTAGCTGTTTTTAAAAATCGAGTGTTTTTGCTGCCCGAGGAAGAAAACGCGTGATGCCGCGGTCAGAAAAAAAGCTGTTCAGGAGCAAAAAAATTTTTTTTTCTCAAAGGTAGTAACGGATGCCAGAATGTGATTCGGGGTGGAATTCCATGTCTAAAAATATTATTATTAGCTGTTTTTAAAAATTGAGTGTTTTTGCTGCCCGAGGAAGAAAACGCGTGATGCCGCGGTCAGAAAAAAAGCTGTCCAGGAGCAAAAAAATTTTTTTCCTCAAATGTAATAACGGATGCCAGAATGTGATTCGGGGTGGAATTCCATGTCTAAAAATATTATTATTAGCTGTTTTTAAAAATCGAGTGTTTTTGCTGCCCGAGGAAGAAAACACGTGATGCCGCGGTCAGAAAAAAAGCTGCCCAGGAGCAAAAAAAATTTTTTTTCTCAAAGGTAGTAACGGATGCTAGAATGTGATTCGGGGTGGAATTCCATGTCTAAAAATATTATTATTAGCTGTTTTTAAAAATTGAGTGTTTTTGCTGCCTGCGGAAGAAAACGCGTGATGCCGCGGTCAGAAAAAAAGCTGTCCAAGAGCAAAAAAAATTTTTTTTCTCAAATGTAATAACGGATGCCAGAATGTGATTCGGGGTGGAATTCCATGTCTAAAAATATTATTATTAGCTGTTTTTAAAAATCGAGTGTTTTTGCTGCCCGAGGAAGAAAACGCGTGATGCCGCGGTCAGAAAAAAAGCTGTCCAGGAGCAACAAAATTTTTTTTCTCAAATGTAATAACGGATGCCAGAATGTGATTCGGGGTGGAATTCCATGTCTAAAAATATTATTATTAGCTGTTTTTAAAAATCGAGTGTTTTTGCTGCCCGAGGAAGAAAACGCGTGATGCCGCGGTCAGAAAAAAAGCTGTTCAGGAGCAAAAAAATTTTTTTTTCTCAAAGGTAGTAACAGATGCTAGAATGTGATTCGGGGTGGAATTCCATGTCTAAAAATATTATTATTAGCTGTTTTTAAAAATTGAGTGTTTTTGCTGCCCGAGGAAGAAAACGCGTGATGCCGCGATCAGAAAAAAAGCTGCCCAGGAGCAAAAAATTTTTTTTTTCTCAAAGGTAGTAACGGATGCTAGAATGTGATTCGGGGTGGAATTCCATGTCTAAAAATGTTATTATTAGCTGTTTTTAAAAATTGAGTGTTTTTGCTGCCCGAGGAAGAAAACACGTGATGCCGCGGTCAGAAAAAAAGCTGTCCAAGAGCAAAAAAATTTTTTTTTCTCAAATGTAATAACGGATGCCAGAATGTGATTCGGGGTGGAATTCCATGTCTAAAAATATTATTATTAGCTGTTTTTAAAAATCGAGTGTTTTTGCTGCCCGAGGAAGAAAACGCGTGATGCCGCGGTCAGAAAAAAAGCTGTTCAGGAGCAAAAAAAATTTTTTTTCTCAAAGGTAGTAACGGATGCTAGAATGTGATTCGGGGTGGAATTCCATGTCTAAAAATATTATTATTAGCTGTTTTTAAAAATTGAGTGTTTTTGCTGCCCGAGGAAGAAAACGCGTGATGCCGCGATCAGAAAAAAAGCTGCCCAGGAGCAAAAAAATTTTTTTTTCTCAAAGGTAGTAACGGATGCTAGAATGTGATTCGGGGTGGAATTCCATGTCTAAAAATGTTATTATTAGCTGTTTTTAAAAATTGAGTGTTTTTGCTGCCCGAGGAAGAAAACACGTGATGCCGCGGTCAGAAAAAAAGCTGCCCAGGAGCAAAAAAAATTTTTTTTCTCAAAGGTAGTAACGGATGCTAGAATGTGATTCGGGGTGGAATTCCATGTCTAAAAATATTATTATTAGCTGTTTTTAAAAATTGAGTGTTTTTGCTGCCTGCGGAAGAAAACGCGTGATGCCGCGGTCAGAAAAAAAGCTGTCCAAGAGCAAAAAAAATTTTTTTTCTCAAATGTAATAACGGATGCCAGAATGTGATTCGGGGTGGAATTCCATGTCTAAAAATATTATTATTAGCTGTTTTTAAAAATCGAGTGTTTTTGCTGCCCGAGGAAGAAAACGCGTGATGCCGCGGTCAGAAAAAAAGCTGTCCAGGAGCAAAAAAATTTTTTTTCTCAAATGTAATAACGGATGCCAGAATGTGATTCGGGGTGGAATTCCATGTCTAAAAATATTATTATTAGCTGTTTTTAAAAATCGAGTGTTTTTGCTGCCCGAGGAAGAAAACGCGTGATGCCGCGGTCAGAAAAAAAGCTGTCCAGGAGCAAAAAAATTTTTTTTTCTCAAATGTAATAACGGATGCCAGAATGTGATTCGGGGTGGAATTCCATGTCTAAAAATATTATTATTAGCTGTTTTTAAAAATCGAGTGTTTTTGCTGCCCGAGGAAGAAAACGCGTGATGCCGCGGTCAGAAAAAAAGCTGTTCAGGAGCAAAAAAATTTTTTTTTCTCAAAGGTAGTAACAGATGCTAGAATGTGATTCGGGGTGGAATTCCATGTCTAAAAATATTATTATTAGCTGTTTTTAAAAATTGAGTGTTTTTGCTGCCCGAGGAAGAAAACGCGTGATGCCGCGATCAGAAAAAAAGCTGCCCAGGAGCAAAAAAATTTTTTTTTCTCAAAGGTAGTAACGGATGCTAGAATGTGATTCGGGGTGGAATTCCATGTCTAAAAATGTTATTATTAGCTGTTTTTAAAAATTGAGTGTTTTTGCTGCCCGAGGAAGAAAACACGTGATGCCGCGGTCAGAAAAAAAGCTGTCCAAGAGCAAAAAAATTTTTTTTTCTCAAATGTAATAACGGATGCCAGAATGTGATTCGGGGTGGAATTCCATGTCTAAAAATATTATTATTAGCTGTTTTTAAAAATCGAGTGTTTTTGCTGCCCGAGGAAGAAAACGCGTGATGCCGCGGTCAGAAAAAAAGCTGTTCAGGAGCAAAAAAAAATTTTTTTCTCAAAGGTAGTAACGGATGCTAGAATGTGATTCGGGGTGGAATTCCATGTCTAAAAATATTATTATTAGCTGTTTTTAAAAATTGAGTGTTTTTGCTGCCCGAGGAAGAAAACGCGTGATGCCGCGGTCACAAAAAAAGCTGTCCAGGAGCAAAAAATTTTTTTTTCTCAAATGTAATAACGGATGCCAAATGTGATTCGGGGTGGAATTCCATGTCTAAAAATATTATTATTAGCTGTTTTTAAAAATCGAGTGTTTTTGCTGCCCGAGGAAGAAAACGCGTGATGCCGCCGTGGTCAGAAAAAAAGCTGCCCAGGAGGAAAAATTTTTTTTTCTCAAATGTAAAAACGGATGCTAGAATGTGATTCGGGGTGGAATTCCATGTCTAAAAATATTATTATTAGCTGTTTTTAAAAATTGAGTGTTTTTGCTGCGCGAGGAAGAAAACGCGTGATGCCGCGGTCACAAAAAAAGCTGTCTAGGAGCAAAAAATTTTTTTTTCTTGAATGTAATAACGGATGCCAAATGTGATTCGGGGTGGAATTCCATGTCTAAAAATATTATTATTAGCTGTTTTTAAAAATTGAGTGTTTTTGCTGCCCGAGGAAGAAAACGCGTGATGCCGCGGTCAGAAAAAAAGCTGTCCAGGAGCAAAAAATTTTTTTTTCTCAAATGTAATAACGGATGCCAGAATGTGATTCGGGGTGGAATTCCATGTCTAAAAATATTATTATTAGCTGTTTTTAAAAATCGAGTGTTTTTGCTGCCCGAGGAAGAAAACGCGTGATGCCGCGGTCAGAAAAAAAGCTGTCCAGGAGCAAAAAATTTTTTTTTCTCAAATGTAATAACGGATGCCAGAATGTGATTCGGGGTGGAATTCCATGTCTAAAAATATTATTATTAGCTGTTTTTAAAAATCGAGTGTTTTTGCTGCCCGAGGAAGAAAACGCGTGATGCCGCGGTCAGAAAAAAAGCTGTCCAGGAGCAAAAAATTTTTTTTTCTCAAATGTAATAACGGATGCCAGAATGTGATTCGGGGTGGAATTCCATGTCTAAAAATATTATTATTAGCTGTTTTTAAAAATCGAGTGTTTTTGCTGCCCGAGGAAGAAAACGCGTGATGCCGCGGTCAGAAAAAAAGCTGTTCAGGAGCAAAAAAAATTTTTTTTCTCAAAGGTAGTAACGGATGCTAGAATGTGATTCGGGGTGGAATTCCATGTCTAAAAATATTATTATTAGCTGTTTTTAAAAATCGAGTGTTTTTGCTGCCCGAGGAAGAAAACGCGTGATGCCGCGGTCAGAAAAAAAGCTGTCCAGGAGCAAAAAATTTTTTTTTCTCAAATGTAATAACGGATGCCAGAATGTGATTCGGGGTGGAATTCCATGTCTAAAAATATTATTATTAGCTGTTTTTAAAAATTGAGTGTTTTTGCTGCCCGAGGAAGAAAACGCGTGATGCCGCGGTCAGAAAAAAAGCTGTCCAGGAGCAAAAATTTTTTTTTTCCTCAAATGTAATAACGGATGCCAGAATATGATTCGGGGTGGAATTCCATGTCTAAAAATATTATTATTAGCTGTTTTTAAAAATCGAGTGTTTTTGCTGCCCGAGGAAGAAAACGCGTGATGCCGCGGTCAGAAAAAAAGCTGTCCAGGAGCAAAAAAATTTTTTTTTCTCAAAGGTAGTAACGGATGCTAGAATGTGATTCGGGGTGGAATTCCATGTCTAAAAATATTATTATTAGCTGTTTTTAAAAATTGAGTGTTTTTGCTGCCCGAGGAAGAAAACGCGTGATGCCGCGGTCAGAAAAAAAGCTGTCCAGGAGCAAAAAAAATTTTTTTTCTCAAAGGTAGTAACGGATGCTAGAATGTGATTCGGGGTGGAATTCCATGTCTAAAAATGTTATTATTAGCTGTTTTTAAAAATTGAGTGTTTTTGCTGCCCGAGGAAGAAAACACGTGATGCCGCGGTCAGAAAAAAAGCTGTCCAGGAGCAAAAATTTTTTTTTCCTCAAATGTAATAACGGATGCCAGAATATGATTCGGGGTGGAATTCCATGTCTAAAAATATTATTATTAGCTGTTTTTAAAAATCGAGTGTTTTTGCTGCCCGAGGAAGAAAACGCGTGATGCCGCGGTCAGAAAAAAAGCTGTTCAGGAGCAAAAAAAAATTTTTTTCTCAAAGGTAGTAACGGATGGTAGAATGTGATTCGGGGTGGAATTCCATGTCTAAAAATATTATTATTAGCTGTTTTTAAAAATTGAGTGTTTTTGCTGCCCGAGGAAGAAAACGCGTGATGCCGCGATCAGAAAAAAAGCTGCCCAGGAGCAAAAAAAATTTTTTTTCTCAAAGGTAGTAACGGATGCTAGAATGTGATTCGGGGTGGAATTCCATGTCTAAAAATGTTATTATTAGCTGTTTTTAAAAATTGAGTGTTTTTGCTGCCCGAGGAAGAAAACGCGTGATGCCGCGGTCAGAAAAAAAGCTGTCCAAGAGCAAAAAAATTTTTTTTTCTCAAATGTAATAACGGATGCCAGAATGTGATTCGGGGTGGAATTCCATGTCTAAAAATATTATTATTAGCTGTTTTTAAAAATCGAGTGGTTTTGCTGCCCGAGGAAGAAAACGCGTGATGCCGCGGTCAGAAAAAAAGCTGTCCAGGAGCAAAAAATTTTTTTTCTCAAATGTAATAACGGATGCCAGAATGTGATTCGGGGTGGAATTCCATGTCTAAAAATATTATTATTAGCTGTTTTTAAAAATTGAGTGTTTTTGCTGCCCGAGGAAGAAAACGCGTGATGCCGCGGTCACAAAAAAAGCTGTCCAGGAGCAAAAAATTTTTTTTTCTCAAATGTAATAACGGATGCCAAATGTGATTTGGGGTGGAATTCCATGTCTAAAAATATTATTATTAGCTGTTTTTAAAAATTGAGTGTTTTTGCTGCCCGAGGAAGAAAACGCGTGATGCCGCGGTCAGAAAAAAAGCTGTCCAGGAGCAAAAATTTTTTTTTTCTCAAATGTAATAACGGATGCCAGAATGTGATTCGGGGTGGAATTCCATGTCTAAAAATATTATTATTAACTGTTTTTAAAAATTGAGTGTTTTTGCTGCCCGAGGAAGAAAACGCGTGATGCCGCGGTCAGAAAAAAAGCTGTCCAGGAGCAAAAAAAATTTTTTTTCTCAAATGTAATAACGGATGCTAGAATGTGATTCGGGGTGGAATTCCATGTCTAAAAATATTATTATTAGCTGTTTTTAAAAATTGAGTGTTTTTGCTGCCCGAGGAAGAAAACGCGTGATGCCGCGGTCAGAAAAAAAGCTGTCCAGGAGCAAAAAATTTTTTTTTTCTCAAATGTAATAACGGATGCTAGAATGTGATTCGGGGTGGAATTCCATGTCTAAAAATATTATTATTAGCTGTTTTTAAAAATTGAGTGTTTTTGCTGCCCGCGGAAGAAAACGCGTGATGCCGCGGTCAGAAAAAACGCTGTCCAAGAGCAAAAAAATTTTTTTTTCTCAAAGGTAGTAACGGATGCTAGAATGTGATTCGGGGTGGAATTCCATGTCTAAAAATATTATTATTAGCTGTTTTTAAAAATCGAGTGTTTTTGCTGCCCGAGGAAGAAAACGCGTGATGCCGCGGTCAGAAAAAAAGCTGTCCAGGAGCAAAAAATTTTTTTTCTCAAATGTAATAACGGATGCCAGAATGTGATTCGGGGTGGAATTCCATGTCTAAAAATATTATTATTAGCTGTTTTTAAAAATTGAGTGTTTTTGCTGCCCGAGGAAGAAAACGCGTGATGCCGCGGTCAGAAAAAAAGCTGTCCAGGAGCAAAAATTTTTTTTCCCCTCAAATGTAATAACGGATGCCAGAATGTGATTCGGGGTGGAATTCCATGTCTAAAAATATTATTATTAACTGTTTTTAAAAATTGAGTGTTTTTGCTGCCCGAGGAAGAAAACGCGTGATGCCGCGGTCAGAAAAAAAGCTGTCCAGGAGCAAAAAAATTTTTTTTTCTCAAATGTAATAACGGATGCTAGAATGTGATTCGGGGTGGAATTCCATGTCTAAAAATATTATTATTAGCTGTTTTTAAAAATTGAGTGTTTTTGCTGCCCGAGGAAGAAAACGCGTGATGCCGTGATCAGAAAAAAAGCTGTTCAGGAGCAAAAAAAAAATTTTTTCTCAAAGGTAGTAACGGATGGTAGAATGTGATTCGGGGTGGAATTCCATGTCTAAAAATATTATTATTAGCTGTTTTTAAAAATTGAGTGTTTTTGCTGCCCAAGGAAGAAAACGCGTGATGCTGCGATCAGAAAAAAAGCTGCCCAGGAGCAAAAAAAATTTTTGTTCTCAAAGGTAGTAACGGATGGTAGAATGTGATTCGGGGTGGAATTCCATGTCTAAAAATGTTATTATTAGCTGTTTTTCAAAATTGAGTGTTTTTGCTGCCCGCGGAAGAAAACGCGTGATGCCGCGGTCAGAAAAAAAGCTGTTCAGGAGCAAAAAAAATTTTTTTCTCAAATGTAATAACGGATGCTAGAATGTGATTCTGGGTGGAATTCCATGTCTAAAAATATTATTATTAGCTGTTTTGAAAAATCGAGTGTTTTTGCTGCCCGAGGAAGAAAACGCGTGATGCCGCGGTCAGAAAAAAAGCTGTCCAGGAGCAAAAATTTTTTTTTCTCAAATGTAATAACGGATGCCAGAATGTGATTCGGGGTGGAATTCCATGTCTAAAAATATTATTATTAGCTGTTTTTAAAAATTGAGTGTTTTTGCTGCCCGAGGAAGAAAACGCGTGATGCCGCGGTCAGAAAAAAAGCTGTCCAGGAGCAAAAAATTTTTTTTTTCTCAAATGTAATAACGGATGCTAGAATGTGATTCGGGGTGGAATTCCATGTCTAAAAATATTATTATTAGCTGTTTTTAAAAATTGAGTGTTTTTGCTGCCCGCGGAAGAAAACGCGTGATGCCGCGGTCAGAAAAAACGCTGTCCAAGAGCAAAAAAAAATTTTTTTCTCAAAGGTAGTAACGGATGCCAGAATGTGATTCGGGGTGGAATTCCATGTCTAAAAATATTATTATTAGCATTTTTTAAAAATCGAGTGTTTTTGCTGCCCGAGGAAGAAAACGCGTGATGCCGCGGTGAGAAAAAAAGCTGCCCAGGAGCAAAAAAAAAATTTTTTTGCTCAAATGTAATAACGGATGCTAGAATGTGATTCGGGGTGGAATTCCATGTCTAAAAATATTATTATTAGCTGTTTTTAAAAATCGAGTGTTTTGGCTGCCCGAGGAAGAAAACGCGTGATGCCGCGGTGAGAAAAAAAGCTGTTCAGGAGCAAAAAAATTTTTTTTCTCAAATGTAATAACGGATGCTAGAATGTGATTCTGGGTGGAATTCCATGTCTAAAAATATTATTATTAGCTGTTTTTAAAAATCGAGTGTTTTTGCTGCCCGAGGAAGAAAACGCGTGATGCCGCGGTCAGAAAAAAAGCTGTCCAGGAGCAAAAAAATTTTTTTTTCTCAAATGTAATAACGGATGCCAGAATGTGATTTGGGGTGGCATTCCATGTCTAAAAATATTATTATTAGCTGTTTTTAAAAATCGAGTGTTTTTGCTGCCCGAGGAAGAAAACGCGTGATGCCGCGGTCAGAAAAAAAGCAGCTCAGGAGCAAAAAATTTTTTTTTCTCAAATGTAATAACGGATGCTAGAATGTGATTCGGGGTGGAATTCCATGTCTAAAAATATTATTATTAGCTGTTTTTAAAAATTGAGTGTTTTTGCTGCCCGAGGAAGAAAACGCGTGATGCCGCGGTCAGAAAAAAAGCTGCCCAGGAGCAAAAAAAATTTTTTTTCTCAAATGTAGTAATGGATGCTAGAATGTGATTCGGGGTGGAATTCCATGTCTAAAAATATTATTATTAGCTGTTTTTAAAAATCGAGTGTTTTGGCTGCCCGAGGAAGAAAACGCGTGATGCCGCGGTCAGAAAAAAAGCTGTTCAGGAGCAAAAAAATTTTTTTTCTCAAATGTAATAACGGATGCTAGAATGTGATTCTGGGTGGAATTCCATGTCTAAAAATATTATTATTAGCTGTTTTTAAAAATCGAGTGTTTTTGCTGCCCGAGGAAGAAAACGCGTGATGCCGCGGTCAGAAAAAAAGCTGTTCAGGAGCAAAAAAATTTTTTTTTCTCAAATGTAATAACGGATGCCAGAATGTGATTCGGGGTGGAATTCCATGTCTAAAAATATTATTATTAACTGTTTTTAAAAATCGAGTGTTTTTGCTGCCCGAGGAAGAAAACGCGTGATGCCGTGATCAGAAAAAAAGCTGTTCAGGAGCAAAAAAAATTTTTTTTCTCAAAGGTAGTAACGGATGCTAGAATGTGATTCGGGGTGGAATTCCATGTCTAAAAATATTATTATTAGCTGTTTTTAAAAATTGAGTGTTTTTGCTGCCCGAGGAAGAAAACGCGTGATGCCGCGGTCAGAAAAAAAGCTGTCCAGGAGCAAAAAAATTTTTTTTCTCAAATGTAATAACGGATGCCAGAATGTGATTCGGGGTGGAATTCCATGTCTAAAAATATTATTATTAGCTGTTTTTAAAAATCGAGTGTTTTTGCTGCCCGAGGAAGAAAAAGCGTGATGCCGCGGTCAGAAAAAAAGCTGTTCAGGAGCAAAAAAAAATTTTTTTCTCAAAGGTAGTAACGGATGGTAGAATGTGATTCGGGGTGGAATTCCATGTCTAAAAATATTATTATTAGCTGTTTTTAAAAATTGAGTGTTTTTGCTGCCCAAGGAAGAAAACGCGTGATGCCGCGGTCAGAAAAAAAGCTGTTCAGGAGCAAAAAAAATTTTTTTTCTCAAAGGTAGTAACGGATGCTAGAATGTGATTCGGGGTGGAATTCCATGTCTAAAAATATTATTATTAGCTGTTTTTAAAAATTGACTGTTTTTGCTGCCCAAGGAAGAAAACGCGTGATGCCGCGGTCAGAAAAAAAGCTGTTCAGGAGCAAAAAAAAATTTTTTTCTCAAAGGTAGTAACGGATGGTAGAATGTGATTCGGGGTGGAATTCCATGTCTAAAAATATTATTATTAGCTGTTTTTAAAAATTGAGTGTTTTTGCTGCCCAAGGAAGAAAACGCGTGATGCCGCGATCAGAAAAAAAGCTGCCCAGGAGCAAAAAAAATTTTTGTTCTCAAAGGTAGTAACGGATGGTAGAATGTGATTCGGGGTGGAATTCCATGTCTAAAAATGTTATTATTAGCTGTTTTTCAAAATTGAGTGTTTTTGCTGCCCGCGGAAGAAAACGCGTGATGCCGCGGTCAGAAAAAAAGCTGTTCAGGAGCAAAAAAAATTTTTTTCTCAAATGTAATAACGGATGCTAGAATGTGATTCTGGGTGGAATTCCATGTCTAAAAATATTATTATTAGCTGTTTTGAAAAATCGAGTGTTTTTGCTGCCCGAGGAAGAAAACGCGTGATGCCGCGGTCAGAAAAAAAGCTGTCCAGGAGCAAAAATTTTTTTTTCTCAAATGTAATAACAGATGCCAGAATGTGATTCGGGGTGGAATTCCATGTCTAAAAATATTATTATTAGCTGTTTTTAAAAATTGAGTGTTTTTGCTGCCCGAGGAAGAAAACGCGTGATGCCGCGGTCAGAAAAAAAGCTGTCCAGGAGCAAAAAATTTTTTTTTTCTCAAATGTAATAACGGATGCTAGAATGTGATTCGGGGTGGAATTCCATGTCTAAAAATATTATTATTAGCTGTTTTTAAAAATTGAGTGTTTTTGCTGCCCGCGGAAGAAAACGCGTGATGCCGCGGTCAGAAAAAACGCTGTCCAAGAGCAAAAAAAAATTTTTTTCTCAAAGGTAGTAACGGATGCCAGAATGTGATTCGGGGTGGAATTCCATGTCTAAAAATATTATTATTAGCATTTTTTAAAAATCGAGTGTTTTTGCTGCCCGAGGAAGAAAACGCGTGATGCCGCGGTGAGAAAAAAAGCTGCCCAGGAGCAAAAAAAAATTTTTTTGCTCAAATGTAATAACGGATGCTAGAATGTGATTCGGGGTGGAATTCCATGTCTAAAAATATTATTATTAGCTGTTTTTAAAAATCGAGTGTTTTGGCTGCCCGAGGAAGATAACGCGTGATGCCGCGGTGAGAAAAAAAGCTGTTCAGGAGCAAAAAAATTTTTTTTCTCAAATGTAATAACGGATGCTAGAATGTGATTCTGGGTGGAATTCCATGTCTAAAAATATTATTATTAGCTGTTTTTAAAAATCGAGTGTTTTTGCTGCCCGAGGAAGAAAACGCGTGATGCCGCGGTCAGAAAAAAAGCTGTCCAGGAGCAAAAAAATTTTTTTTTCTCAAATGTAATAACGGATGCCAGAATGTGATTTGGGGTGGCATTCCATGTCTAAAAATATTATTATTAGCTGTTTTTAAAAATTGAGTGTTTTTGCTGCCCGAGGAAGAAAACGCGTGATGCCGCGGTCAGAAAAAAAGCTGTCCAGGAGCAAAAAATTTTTTTTTTCTCAAATGTAATAACGGATGCTAGAATGTGATTCGGGGTGGAATTCCATGTCTAAAAATATTATTATTAGCTGTTTTTAAAAATTGAGTGTTTTTGCTGCCCGCGGAAGAAAACGCGTGATGCCGCGGTCAGAAAAAACGCTGTCCAAGAGCAAAAAAAAATTTTTTTCTCAAAGGTAGTAACGGATGCCAGAATGTGATTCGGGGTGGAATTCCATGTCTAAAAATATTATTATTAGCATTTTTTAAAAATCGAGTGTTTTTGCTGCCCGAGGAAGAAAACGCGTGATGCCGCGGTGAGAAAAAAAGCTGCCCAGGAGCAAAAAAAAATTTTTTTGCTCAAATGTAATAACGGATGCTAGAATGTGATTCGGGGTGGAATTCCATGTCTAAAAATATTATTATTAGCTGTTTTTAAAAATCGAGTGTTTTGGCTGCCCGAGGAAGATAACGCGTGATGCCGCGGTGAGAAAAAAAGCTGTTCAGGAGCAAAAAAATTTTTTTTCTCAAATGTAATAACGGATGCTAGAATGTGATTCTGGGTGGAATTCCATGTCTAAAAATATTATTATTAGCTGTTTTTAAAAATCGAGTGTTTTTGCTGCCCGAGGAAGAAAACGCGTGATGCCGCGGTCAGAAAAAAAGCTGTCCAGGAGCAAAAAAATTTTTTTTTCTCAAATGTAATAACGGATGCCAGAATGTGATTTGGGGTGGCATTCCATGTCTAAAAATATTATTATTAGCTGTTTTTAAAAATCGAGTGTTTTTGCTGCCCGAGGAAGAAAACGCGTGATGCCGCGGTCAGAAAAAAAGCAGCTCAGGAGCAAAAAATTTTTTTTTCTCAAATGTAATAACGGATGCTAGAATGTGATTCGGGGTGGAATTCCATGTCTAAAAATATTATTATTAGCTGTTTTTAAAAATTGAGTGTTTTTGCTGCCCGAGGAAGAAAACGCGTGATGCCGCGGTCAGAAAAAAAGCTGCCCAGGAGCAAAAAAAATTTTTTTTCTCAAATGTAGTAATGGATGCTAGAATGTGATTCGGGGTGGAATTCCATGTCTAAAAATATTATTATTAGCTGTTTTTAAAAATCGAGTGTTTTGGCTGCCCGAGGAAGAAAACGCGTGATGCCGCGGTCAGAAAAAAAGCTGTTCAGGAGCAAAAAAATTTTTTTTCTCAAATGTAATAACGGATGCTAGAATGTGATTCTGGGTGGAATTCCATGTCTAAAAATATTATTATTAGCTGTTTTTAAAAATCGAGTGTTTTTGCTGCCCGAGGAAGAAAACGCGTGATGCCGCGGTCAGAAAAAAAGCTGTTCAGGAGCAAAAAAATTTTTTTTCTCAAATGTAATAACGGATGCTAGAATGTGATTCGGGGTGGAATTCCATGTCTAAAAATATTATTATTAGCTGTTTTTAAAAATCGAGTGTTTTTGCTGCCCGAGGAAGAAAACGCGTGATGCCGCCGTGAGAAAAAAAGCTGCCCAGGAGCAAAAAAAAATTTTTTTTCTCAAATGTAATAACGGATGCTAGAATGTGATTCTGGGTGGAATTCCATGTCTAAAAATATTATTATTAGCTGTTTTTAAAAATTGAGTGTTTTTGCTGCCCAAGGAAGAAAACGCGTGATGCCGCGATCAGAAAAAAAGCTGCCCAGGAGCAAAAAAAATTTTTGTTCTCAAAGGTAGTAACGGATGGTAGAATGTGATTCGGGGTGGAATTCCATGTCTAAAAATGTTATTATTAGCTGTTTTTCAAAATTGAGTGTTTTTGCTGCCCGCGGAAGAAAACGCGTGATGCCGCGGTCAGAAAAAAAGCTGTTCAGGAGCAAAAAAATTTTTTTTCTCAAATGTAATAACGGATGCTAGAATGTGATTCTGGGTGGAATTCCATGTCTAAAAATATTATTATTAGCTGTTTTGAAAAATCGAGTGTTTTTGCTGCCCGAGGAAGAAAACGCGTGATGCCGCGGTCAGAAAAAAAGCTGTCCAGGAGCAAAATTTTTTTTTTCTCAAATGTAATAACGGATGCCAGAATGTGATTCGGGGTGGAATTCCATGTCTAAAAATATTATTATTAGCTGTTTTTAAAAATTGAGTGTTTTTGCTGCCCGAGGAAGAAAACGCGTGATGCCGCGGTCAGAAAAAAAGCTGTCCAGGAGCAAAAAATTTTTTTTTTCTCAAATGTAATAACGGATGCTAGAATGTGATTCGGGGTGGAATTCCATGTCTAAAAATATTATTATTAGCTGTTTTTAAAAATTGAGTGTTTTTGCTGCCCGCGGAAGAAAACGCGTGATGCCGCGGTCAGAAAAAACGCTGTCCAAGAGCAAAAAAAAATTTTTTTCTCAAAGGTAGTAACGGATGCCAGAATGTGATTCGGGGTGGAATTCCATGTCCAAAAATATTATTATTAGCATTTTTTAAAAATCGAGTGTTTTTGCTGCCCGAGGAAGAAAACGCGTGATGCCGCGGTGAGAAAAAAAGCTGCCCAGGAGCAAAAAAAATTTTTTTTGCTCAAATGTAATAACGGATGCTAGAATGTGATTCGGGGTGGAATTCCATGTCTAAAAATATTATTATTAGCTGTTTTTAAAAATCGAGTGTTTTGGCTGCCCGAGGAAGAAAACGCGTGATGCCGCGGTGAGAAAAAAAGCTGTTCAGGAGCAAAAAAATTTTTTTTCTCAAATGTAATAACGGATGCTAGAATGTGATTCTGGGTGGAATTCCATGTCTAAAAATATTATTATTAGCTGTTTTTAAAAATCGAGTGTTTTTGCTGCCCGAGGAAGAAAACGCGTGATGCCGCGGTCAGAAAAAAAGCTGTCCAGGAGCAAAAAAATTTTTTTTTCTCAAATGTAATAACGGATGCCAGAATGTGATTTGGGGTGGCATTCCATGTCTAAAAATATTATTATTAGCTGTTTTTAAAAATCGAGTGTTTTTGCTGCCCGAGGAAGAAAACGCGTGATGCCGCGGTCAGAAAAAAAGCAGCTCAGGAGCAAAAATTTTTTTTTTCTCAAATGTAATAACGGATGCTAGAATGTGATTCGGGGTGGAATTCCATGTCTAAAAATATTATTATTAGCTGTTTTTAAAAATTGAGTGTTTTTGCTGCCCGAGGAAGAAAACGCGTGATGCCGCGGTCAGAAAAAAAGCTGCCCAGGAGCAAAAAAAATTTTTTTTCTCAAATGTAGTAATGGATGCTAGAATGTGATTCGGGGTGGAATTCCATGTCTAAAAATATTATTATTAGCTGTTTTTAAAAATCGAGTGTTTTGGCTGCCCGAGGAAGAAAACGCGTGATGCCGCGGTCAGAAAAAAAGCTGTTCAGGAGCAAAAAAATTTTTTTTCTCAAATGTAATAACGGATGCTAGAATGTGATTCTGGGTGGAATTCCATGTCTAAAAATATTATTATTAGCTGTTTTTAAAAATCGAGTGTTTTTGCTGCCCGAGGAAGAAAACGCGTGATGCCGCGGTCAGAAAAAAAGCTGTTCAGGAGCAAAAAAATTTTTTTTCTCAAATGTAATAACGGATGCTAGAATGTGATTCGGGGTGGAATTCCATGTCTAAAAATATTATTATTAGCTGTTTTTAAAAATCGAGTGTTTTTGCTGCCCGAGGAAGAAAACGCGTGATGCCGCGGTCAGAAAAAAAGCTGCCCAGGAGCAAAAAAAATTTTTTTTCTCAAATGTAGTAATGGATGCTAGAATGTGATTCGGGGTGGAATTCCATGTCTAAAAATATTATTATTAGCTGTTTTTAAAAATCGAGTGTTTTGGCTGCCCGAGGAAGAAAACGCGTGATGCCGCGGTCAGAAAAAAAGCTGTTCAGGAGCAAAAAATTTTTTTTTCTCAAATGTAATAACGGATGCTAGAATGTGATTCTGGGTGGAATTCCATGTCTAAAAATATTATTATTAGCTGTTTTTAAAAATCGAGTGTTTTTGCTGCCCGAGGAAGAAAACGCGTGATGCCGCGGTCAGAAAAAAAGCTGTTCAGGAGCAAAAAAAATTTTTTTCTCAAATGTAATAACGGATGCTAGAATGTGATTCGGGGTGGAATTCCATGTCTAAAAATATTATTATTAGCTGTTTTTAAAAATCGAGTGTTTTTGCTGCCCGAGGAAGAAAACGCGTGATGCCGCGGTGAGAAAAAAAGCTGCCCAGGAGCAAAAAAAAATTTTTTTGCTCAAATGTAATAACGGATGCTAGAATGTGATTCGGGGTGGAATTCCATGTCTAAAAATATTATTATTAGCTGTTTTTAAAAATCGAGTGTTTTGGCTGCCCGAGGAAGAAAACGCGTGATGCCGCGGTGAGAAAAAAAGCTGTTCAGGAGCAAAAAAATTTTTTTTCTCAAATGTAATAACGGATGCTAGAATGTGATTCTGGGTGGAATTCCATGTCTAAAAATATTATTATTAGCTGTTTTTAAAAATCGAGTGTTTTTGCTGCCCGAGGAAGAAAACGCGTGATGCCGCGGTCAGAAAAAAAGCTGTCCAGGAGCAAAAAAATTTTTTTTTCTCAAATGTAATAACGGATGCCAGAATGTGATTTGGGGTGGCATTCCATGTCTAAAAATATTATTATTAGCTGTTTTTAAAAATCGAGTGTTTTTGCTGCCCGAGGAAGAAAACGCGTGATGCCGCGGTCAGAAAAAAAGCAGCTCAGGAGCAAAAAATTTTTTTTTCTCAAATGTAATAACGGATGCTAGAATGTGATTCGGGGTGGAATTCCATGTCTAAAAATATTATTATTAGCTGTTTTTAAAAATTGAGTGTTTTTGCTGCCCGAGGAAGAAAACGCGTGATGCCGCGGTCAGAAAAAAAGCTGCCCAGGAGCAAAAAAAATTTTTTTTCTCAAATGTAGTAATGGATGCTAGAATGTGATTCGGGGTGGAATTCCATGTCTAAAAATATTATTATTAGCTGTTTTTAAAAATCGAGTGTTTTGGCTGCCCGAGGAAGAAAACGCGTGATGCCGCCGTGAGAAAAAAAGCTGCCCAGGAGCAAAAAAAAATTTTTTTTCTCAAATGTAATAACGGATGCTAGAATGTGATTCTGGGTGGAATTCCATGTCTAAAAATATTATTATTAGCTGTTTTTAAAAATTGATTGTTTTTGCTGCCCGAGGAAGAAAACGCGTGATGCCGCGGTCAGAAAAAAAGCTGTCCAGGAGCAAAAAATTTTTTTTTTCTCAAATGTAATAACGGATGCTAGAATGTGATTCGGGGTGGAATTCCATGTCTAAAAATATTATTATTAGCTGTTTTTAAAAATCGAGTGTTTTTGCTGCCCGAGGAAGAAAACGCGTGATGCCGCGGTCAGAAAAAAAGCTGCCCAGGAGGAAAAAAATTTTTTTTTCTCAAATGTAGTAACGGATGCTAGAATGTGATTCGGGGTGGAATTCCATGTCTAAAAATATTATTATTAGCTGTTTTTAAAAATCGAGTGTTTTTGCTGCCCGAGGAAGAAAACGCGTGATGCTGCGGTCAGAAAAAAAGCTGCCCAGGAGCAAAAATAAGCCCTCCCAGAAAATATTTAAAAGCAGAGCTGGAAATCAGGTAAGACGGCAAGAGGAGCCCCATCTTGCTCCACCCGCCCCAAAATAATAAGACCTCCCGAAAAATAAGGCAGGCGCTTATTTCGGGGTTCAAAAAAATATAAGACAGGGTCTTATTTTCTGAGAAACACGGTATAACTGAGTCCAAGAGACCAATTCGCCAAAGTTATTCAAATTATCAAATTCAATTAGATCAGTTTTACGATTCCTGAAGTCGGAACAGATGTTTAGTTCATTTTCTTCCCGAGAAACCTAAAGTTCTCTCAATGTCTTCCAGTTGTTTGACTGCTATTATGTATTCTGTCTTTTTCTCTTTTTTCTCTTGGCTTTTTATAGCTTCCCCCATGAGAATCGATCAATGTTAGTTTGGTTTTTTTTTCCCCCATCCGGCCTCCTATATTCAAGAAAGTTTTAAGTTAGCTCCTGAAGAGTTACCAACTTCCCATCAACAGGAATAACAGCTCACCTCAAACATTCGGCAGACAAAAATAGATGCTTGTAGCTTTTTACTACCAAACTCTATAAATAAGGTACGGATCAAAATGGATCAAAACCTGAACCATTAAACTATAGGGTGAGCCTTTTGTTGTCCTTGAGGACAAACCAAATTCAACCTTCCACGCTAATTTGGGAAACATGTACTTTTAGAATATTTCTGAATCGAAAAAAAATTTAAAATACCCAATTGCTGCTTCCTAAATTAAAAACTCCGGTGATATCCATGAATAACCAAGAAAATGAACACAAGGATCATTGAACAAATCCACTCGGCGTTCTCTCTGGAGGCACAAATGACCAGGCTCAAATTATCATTAGGCAAAGATTCCAGCTTCTTAGAAAAATTGGAAGAAGTGGAAAGAAATAGAAGAAGATGATGGCCATCAAGAAGGTGAGTGGACCATTGACATCAGTACTAGATGTATTATTGGAAGACCTGAAGGACAAACTTGGGGAGAAATCCTTCTGGGGGGGGGATGTGTTAGGATATAGTTTGAGCCTAACAAGTTGTCCAGGCAATATATGGGTACTGTAACGTATTCAGTTTGATGATATGCTACCATTGTGTGAGGAGTTGCTATCCATTGTGCTATCATCGTTGGATGGATCTGCTACCATCGTGGTTTGTGAACCAGAGTGAGCTTGTTATTCTAACCAACTACTGTTTGTGTGGTAAGAAGATTTTATATCACTGGACTGATTTAACTGGCAAAGACTTGAATTGAATTAAAGACTATGAGATTGTTTTTTCACTATAAAGTAAACTTTTGATAAACCAGTTTGCACATCTCTTATTCATTGCTCTCAGCAACGTTTCTCTGTGCTCTACACTCTGCTGGTTGGTAACACAACAACAATATCCTTAACAGGGGGGATAAAAAAAACCTATCCATGTGGTCTCTAAGAGTCAACACCAGCTTGGCAGATAATCAATCAATCAATCCAAATCTCATACCTTCCTTGCAGATCATGAATATTGTCTAGAGATTGTATCAGCATTCACATTTGTTCCTGGTGCTCTAGAGAAGCTTTCAAAATCTTTAGCAGGTCTAGTCTTCCAAGGGTTGAGGGACTGTCACAGAGAAGAAGGGGTCAACCTAGTGGACAACCATTTAAATATGAGCCAGCTGTGTGCAGCAGCTGCTAAAAAGCCAACACAGTTCTGGGCTGCATAAACAGAGGGATAGAATCAAGATCACGCAAAGTGTTAATACCACTTTATAATGCCCTGGTAAGGCCATTCTTGGAATCCTGCATCCAGTTTTGGTCACCACGATGTAAAACAGATGTTGAGACTGTAGAAAGAGTGCAGAGAAGAGCAACCAAGATGATTAGGGGACTGGAGGCTGAAACATATGAAGAATGGTTGCAGGAACTGGGTATGTCTAGTTTAATGAAAAGAAAGACTAGGAGAGACATGATAGCAGTCTTCCAATATCTCAGGGGCTGCCACAAAGAAGAGGGAGTGAAGCTATTCTCCAAAGCATCTTAAGGCAGGGCAAAAAGCAATGGGTGGAAACTAATCAAGGAGAGAAGCAATCGAGAACTAAGGAGAAACTTCCTGACAGTTAGAACAATTAATCAGTGGAACTGCTTTCCTCCAGAAGTTGTGAATGCTCCAACACTGGAAGCTTTTAAGAAGATGTTAGATAATCATTTGTCTGAAGTGGTGTAGAGTTTCCTGCCTAAACAGGGGGTTGGACTAGAAGACCTCCAAAGTCCCTTCCAACTCTGTTACTCTAAGATCTATTCTCCAAAGCACCTGAGGGCAGGACAAGAATCAGCAGATGGAAATTTATCAAGGAGAGATTCAACCTAGAAGTAGGAAGAAATTTCCTGATAGTGAGAACAATTCATCAATAGAACAGCATGCCTCCAGAAGTTGTGGGTGCTTCATCGCTAGAGGTTTTTAAGAAGTGACTGAACATGGTCTGGCATGATGTAGAGTCTCCTTCTTGAGTAGTGGGTTGGACTAGAAGACCTGCAATGTCCAATGTACTCAAGTGCCTAAACATTGATTGTATAATTCACAAACATTCCTTGTTAACCAAGATTTGAGGAGGCAGTCAATAACCTGTTCCTGTGACCATATCCTTGGCCACTTTTTGTGGGAGAACTCCCAAATATTTGGAAAGTATTGACAAAAGCCTTGCCAATATTTTCTCTCCCCAACTTTCACCATCCTTAAACTCAAGAAAGAGGTTGAAAAGAAGTTACCCAAAAGGAAGCCATGATCCAATCATGATTCCAAGATCCCAGCACAGAACATGAAACATTCCTTTCTCATTCCACCACAAGACTTAAGAAGAGACAAGTTCCCGACTTAAAAACAAGAATGCCAAGCAGATTTCCAGAAAAGGATAGAAGAAATGAAAGGAGAAAGGGCGGGAAGGAGGGAGGGAGTTCTGAAGCCCAGATGCTAATTATCTCATTTTTATTAAAACAAATAAAATAATTAGACTACCACTGAACCAAAATTCAAACATTTTAGCATCTGTCTAGTTTAGTAGTTTTTTAGTAATGCCACAGTCGTTTGCTTAACAGTCTTCGTAGCATAGCAAATTATGCCGTGTTTTTTGAGACCTTTCCTAATAGTTTCTCATTTATATATAATGTTTTAATTGGTTTTGATTGTCTTTACGGAATTGGCCCCAGCTCGGGTCGCTGACCACAATAAAGATTTGATTAGTTAAGACATTAGGATTTTATACACTTAGGGAAAAAGCAAAAGGCCCAGAAAAATCAAACAGAGAGAGGCGCACACAATTGTTTGTAAAGGTTCATTTATCATGCTGATGTTGATTTTCATAAAATTAGTTCAGTCCTAAAATGTTTTTTTTCCCCCTTTTTCTGCTTTGTCTAGTTTAATGAAAAGGAGGAGTAGGGTTGATATGATAGCAGCGTTCCAATATTTGAGGGGTTGCCACAAGGAAGAGGGGGTCAAGCTATTCTCCAAAGCACCTGAGGGCAGGACAAGAAGCAATGGGTGGAAACTCATCAAGGAGAGAAGCAATTTAGAACTAAGGAGAAATTTCCTGACAGTTCGAACAATTAATCAGTGGAACAACTTGCCACCAGAAGTTGTGAATGCCCCAACACTGGAAGTTTTTAAGAACATGTTGGATAACCAAATGATACCTATGGATGAAGAAATTATTAGGAAAATGTTGGACTGTGCCGAAATGAATAAACTGACATTTGAAATAAGAGAGCAGGAAGAAAAACAATATTATTTGATATGGGATCTATTTTACCATTGGGTAGATAATAAAAAATGGTGATATGTAAGTAAATGTTGAAATACTTTAAACGATGATACAACCGATATATTTTATAGAAGAATAAATTTTGGATATATAGTGATATTGTGAAGAGAGGAGAGGGCACTAGGGATGCAGACCGATGTACTATCTGTACTTGATTGAATGAATGATGTTTATATGTTTTATTTTTCTTTTTTTTGTTTTAAAATAAAAAATGATTTGGCAGAAGAAGAAGAAGAAGAAGAAGAAGAAGAAGAAGAAGAAGAAGAAGAAGAAGAAGAAGAAGAAGAAGAAGAAGAAGAAGAAGAAGAAGAAGAAGAAGAAGAAGAAGAAGAAGAAGAAGAAGAACAACAACAACAACAACAAGAAGAAGAAGAACAAGAAGAACAAGAACAAGAACAAGAACAAGAAGAACAACAAGAAGAAGAACAAGAAGAACAACAAGAAGAACAACAAGAAGAACAACAAGAAGAAGAAGCAGCAGCAGCAGCAACGGGTGGAAACTCACCAAGGAGAGAAGCAACCTGGAACTAAGGAGAAATTTCCTGACAGTGAGAACAATTAACCAGTGGAACAACTTGCCTGCAGAAGTTGTAAATGCTCCAACACTGGAAGTTTTTAAGAAGAGGTTGGATAACCATTTGTCTGAAGTGGCGTAGGGCAGTGGTGGGATTCAAAAAAATTTACTACCGGTTCTGTGGGTGTGGCTTGGTGGCCATGGCTTGGTGTGCATGGCAGGGGAAGGATACTGTAAAATCTCCATTCCCACCCCACTCCAGGAGAAGGATACTGCAAAATCCCTATTTCCTCCCAATCAGCTGGGACTCAGGAGGCAGAGAATAGATGGGGGTGGGGCCAGTCAGAGGTGGTATTTACCAGTTCTCCAAACTACTCAAAATTTCCGCTACCGGTTCTCCAGAACTGGTCAGAACCTGCTGAATACCGCCTCTGGCGTAGGGTTTTCTGCCTAAGCAGGGGTTGGACTAGAAGATCTCCAAAGTCCTTTCCGACTCTTATTCTCCAAAGCACCTGAAGGCAGAAGAAGAAGCAACGGATGGAAACTAATCAATGAGAGAAACAACTCAGAAACAAGAAGAAATTTCCAGTGAGGACAATTCCTCAGTGGAACGGCTTCCCTCCAGAAGTTGTGAGTGCTCCTCCATCACTGGAGGTTTTTAAGAAGAGATTGGACAACAATTTGGGCTTCCTGCTTGAGCAGGGGGTTGGATTAGAAGGCCTCCCAGCTCCCTTCCAACTCTGTTATTCTTCAAATTCTCCAAAGGGCAAGGAGATAAAGCTGATGTCAGGTTTTGAGGTCGTCTCAAATAAATTGCATTTCAAACAAAGTCTTTGAAGAAAAACTCCTATTTATTAAGCACGACATTTTAGACCCGACTCCATCAAAGCCAACACTGACTTCCAGACCCAAAACCCTCCCTTTCCGTTCCCCACTCCCCTGCACTCATTGGCCATCTTCCAAGTCACTCTACCCCTAATCTACTGCTCCAGCTCAAGGAATTTCCCCCCTCCCATCCCATCTCCTAGGGAATATTATCTCCAAGGAAAATAAGTAGGTGAAAAGTCAAACGTCCCTTTCCAGACGCCTCCACCTCTCCTTCTTATGTCAGCACTAGAGTAAATGCAGCTTGAAGTGCTGACATCTGATTTGTTCTACCTTGAGAACATCTTGGTAAGCTTCCTACATTACCAATGCAAGGAGCCAGAAGCATTCTTTCCCCCCAGAATTAGGTCAATCTAATAGGCTTTAAGACCACACACACACATACCCCAATGCAACCTGACCTCATTGTACTCTTGGCTATTTTTGTTATGTCTGCATGTACGCACACACATTGCACAAAGTCGCACACATTGTACGCTGGAGGCCTTCCGTCCAAGCTTCAGAGCCTCTAGATTCTTAAATCTTCCCTTCCTGGATTGCTGGTGTGTTTTGTTGTTGTTGTTGTGTGTGTTTTTTTTTTTTAAAAAAAACCTTCCGGTAAAAACATTCTGGCGATGACGAGCTTAGACAGAAACAAAACATGCCAGGAGCATTTTAGCTACTCAAGAAAAGAGGAACGAGTGCTTTTCTTGTCTAGTAAACAATGAATCCATAATGGGAGTCCTTTCTCCGCTCGGGTGGAAAGCTGCTGATTTTGCAAGCGTGTGTGTGTGTGTGTGTGTGTGTGTGTGTGTGTGTGTGTGTGTGTGTGTGTGGCTTTATTTTATTTTATTTTTGTCCTCTGCCGTCCCCTCCTCCAAGGAAGTTGAACCAAAGTGTCACTGGATAAATCTGGAACTTGCCTGTTATTTATATCGCTTGAGTTCGTTGAAAACCACGCCGGATGATTTTGGGCAGGGGTAAAATCTAAAATTTGTTACTACCTGTTCTGTGGGCGTGGCTTGGTTGGGGGGGGGTAATGTGACTGGGTGGGTGTGGCCAACTTTTTTTTTTTACTTTTAAAAGCATTTTTTCTACAAAAAAGGAAGGAAAGAAAGAAGGAAGGAAGGAAAAGGGAGGGAGATAGGGAGGAAGAGAAGGAAAGAGGAAAGAAAAGAGGAAAGGGGGAAGGAAGGGAGGAAGGAAAGAAAAAGAAAGAAAGAAGGAAAGAGGGAAGGAAGGAAGGAAGGAAGGAAAAGGGAGGGAGGAAGGGAGGGAGGGAGGGAGGAAGAGAAGGAAAGAGGGAAGAAAAGAGGAAAAGGGGAAGGAAGGAAGGAAGGAAGGAAGGAAGAAAAGAGGGAAGGAGGAAGGGAGGGAGGAAGGAAAAGGGAAGGAGGGAGGAAGAGAAGGAAAGAGGGAAGAAAAAAGGAAAGGGGGAAGGAAGGAAGGAAGGAAAGAAAGAAAAAGAAAGAAAGAAAGAAAGAAAGAAAGAAAGAGGGAGGGAGGGAGGGAAGGAAGGAAGGAAGGAAAAGGGAGGGAGGGAGGGAGGGAGGAAGAGAAGGAAAGAGGGAAGAAAAGAGGGAAGGGGGAAGGAAGGAAGGAAGGAAGGAAGGAAGGAAAGAAGGAGGGAGGGAGGGAGGGAGGGAAGGAAGGAAGGAAGGAAGGAAGGAAGGAAGGAAGGAAGGAAGGAAGGAAGGAAAGAAGGAAGGAAAGGTTTCTTCAGAGAAGCCTGAATACAGCCTAAAGATTTTGAGGAGTTTCCAAAACTAAACCCTTTATCCTCTTAAATCAAATCAGAAAAAGAAACTCATCTACTAAATGCCATTTAATAGAGCGCTATAATGGCATTCCAACTAGAAGTACAAAATTCTCAAGGCCAAAGCATTCCTTCCCAAAGATTCTAAGGGCTCTTGAGAGCTCCTGCAAACTTAGTTGTTGAATTGTAGCTTTCAGTGTTACCAAAAAAAAAAAAATCATTTCTTTTTTTCTCTCTTTTACTTTCATTAGGAGGCCATTTGCTGGAATTAATTAATGTAAAATGTTAATTAATTCCATGTCAGTTTCGCATAAGCCCTAATTTAGTTCCAAGAATCAGAGAGCTGAAAGAACCCTGGAGGCCATCAAAATCCAATCTCTACTCAACGCAGGAACCCAAGTTGAGTCATCTCAAACAGATGGCTCATCTGGCTTGGCTTGAAGCTACCTAGCAAAGGAGACTCCCGCCATCTCCTTGGTTCATGGGTTTCATTCCCAAACTCCTCACACTTGTCATCGGTTTCCATTCATTCGTATTCTACAAGAACATTTGCTCGAACGGATGAGAAGAAACAACACCGTAAGGGAACACGGTCTCCTATTTTCATCAGAAGGTCCTAGCAGATGACGTCCAACAGGGGTGGGGTTCAAAAATTTTAGCAACCGGTTCTCTGCCCGGTTGCTGGGTGGGCGTGGCCATGGTGGGCGTGGCCTACTTGGCCTCCTGCACCACAACGGGGGGGGGCGCGTTTTCACCCTCCTCGAGCACCGGAGGCTTTCCTCGAGCCTCTGGGAGGGCTAAAATGGCCTCCCCTGGGCTCCGGAGGACCCCTTTCCAGTCTTCCGGAACTTCTGGGAGGCCCGTTTTTTGCCCTCCCAGAGCCTCCACATGGGCGCTGCACTTACCTGGCAACCAAGTGTGGGTGATATGTAGTCAAAATAACGTTCTTTTCTCAGAGAGTCAAGGCCGCCTTGCCCTGCAGCTGTCATGAGGCGACAGGGAGGTATCTCCAGTTTTGGATGGTGCGTGATTGGACATGTGGGTGCTGGGCAGGGACTTGAACTTTCTTTTGGGTGGGGAAAACCTGGAAACTTTCAGATTCGGGTTTTCCCAGATGTGCCAATATAATGGAATTATCTAATAAACTGGAACTTTGAGGAAGCTCAAGCCTTGGAGTTTTATTTCATTGGGTCCTGACAGTGGCTTTGGCCCTGTCTACCCAATGTGAAGAGGAAACATGGCAGCAGTTTGGGGAGTGGCGTCAAGCTGGCCACACCCACCCAGTCAGCCACGCCCACCCAGTCAGCCACGCCCACCCGGTCCCCTGAGGTTAACCACAGCCCCGATGTGGCCCTCAATGAAATTGAGTTTGCCCAAAATTGGAAACAACAACACACTCCATCAAACACAATGATTATTAAAAAGGTGCTAGAATGCGCAGAAATGAATAAATTAACGATGGAATTAAGGGACAGAGAGGAAACAGTATATTATGAGACATGGAATAGGTGGTATAATTGGCTGGGAAAGAAGTCTAAAATCAATGTATAGTGGATGTTAAGAGAAGATAATATAAGGAAAAAATATATAGTTGCAGTAGATAGGTACATATTGTATATCTTAGATAAATAAATACTTAAGAAATAAAGAATGTATTTGTACACAATAAGCCGAAGGATATGATGAACTTAAGAAAAAAAAAATCCGATAACGGAAAGCCGTAAAAGTGTAACTGTGATTTTAAATGTGAAAAAAAGTTGAATAAAAATTATTTAAAAATAAATAAATAAATTGAGTTTGACACCCCTGTTCTACAGCCTCAACACCAAGTCAACGTGAGCCATCTTTAAAAAGGCGGGGAGGATATTATATGGTTTCCGTGTCATTCCCACGTTCAGTGCTCGCCTCCCACAATAACATACGACTAACCTGCCTCTCTATTGCTTTTCGCACAATTATTACATCTCGCGGGTAAGAAGCCGGCTGGCTGCATTATCGCTTCAAAATGAATTACTAATAAACGCCGGCTGATTTTTTTTTTCTTTTTCTTTTTCCTTTCCTCCTCCCAGTCCGCAATCCATCATTCAGACAACTGCTGGAAACATCCTTCATATTGTGGTTATTAGAACCGGGGAGTTATTCTAATTAGTTGTGGGTGGGGGTGTATTTACGAGCACGCAGGAAGAACTCATGGCGAGAAGTTATTTCTGCTCTTCCGTCAGAAGTCTGGCAAACCCGGAGCAGTTATCTTTTAATAAGGAAAACTGACATTCAGGAACATTAAAAAAAAAAGAAAAAGCAGTCACTGCCTTTCCCACAGAGGGCTCTTGAGCTGTTTTTTCTCCCCTCTAAAATTTACGGTTGTATTACCGGCTTAATTGTCTTTTCAGGGTGTACTCAATTACAAAATTAGAATCCTTATCTCCTTGAAGCAGCCATCTCCTCAGCAGGACCCCATAAAACGGGGGGGAAAACCAGCTCTAAAGAATATCGCTCAACCTTCTATCTTTTCTCTTCTTTCAAATAGTTGCCTTCAAAGCCAAGGGAGGAAAAAAGGTAAGGCCACAAGCTGGCATAGGAAGGAACTTGATTGAACTAGCCATGGTTTCTTGCAAAAATAAATAAGTTGCCCTAGGGCAGAGGTCAGCAACCTGCAGCTCTGGAGCCGCATGTGGCTCTTTCACCCCTCTGCTGCGGCTCCCTGTCACTCAAAATATGCATCACAACCGCCAATGTGTGACACCTGCTGGCACGCGATTTATTGAGTTTTTCAACCACCAGTAGGTCAACCATGGATAAATCCAAGAAAAGAAAAGTTTCAGAAGAAAACAGAACATTTAATTCAACTACATAGGCTAGTTTTGTGGCTGCTCAGGAAATAGTCAGGCACAGGGAAGGGTTTTGTGGCTCCCGGTGTTTTCTTTTCTGTGGGAAATGGGTCCAAATGGCTCTTTGAGTGTTTAAGGTTGCAGACCCCTGCCCTAGAGTTTGGCTCAGGGGTGAAATCTACTTACCTTCCCAACTGGTTCGGAAAGGCATGCAAAAGGAATGAAGGAATGGAGGGAGGGAGGAGGGAAGGAGTTGGATGGTTGAGAGGAAGGAAGGAAGGAAGGAAGGAAGGAAGGAAGGAAGGAAGGAAGGAAGGAAGGAAGGAAGGAAGGAAAGAAGGAAGGAAGGAAGGAAGGAAGGAGAAAAAGAATAGCAATAGCAATAGCACTTAGTGTCAGGTTTTGAGGTCGTCTCAAATAAATTGCATTCCAAACAAAGTCTTTGATGAAAAACTCCCATTTATTAAGCACGACATTCTAACTCCGACTCCATCGTAGCCAACACTGACTTCCTGACCCAAAACCCTCCCTTTCCTTTCCCCACTCCTCTGCACTCATTGGCCATCTTCCAAGTCACTCTACCCCTAATCTACTGCTCCAGCTCAAAGGAATTTCCCCCCTCCCATGCCATCTCCTAGGGGATATTATCTCCAGGGAAAATAAGTAGGTGAAAAGTCAAACGTCCCTTTCCAGACGCCTCCACTTCGCCTTCTTATGTCAGCACTAGAGTAAATGCAGCTTGAAGTGCTGACATTTAGACTTATATACCTCTTCACTACTTTACAGCCCTCTCTAAGCGATTTATAGATTTGGCCTCTTGCCCCCAACAATCTGGGACCTCATTTTACCGATCTCGGAAGGATGGAAGGCCAAGTCAATCTTGAGCCAGTGAAGATCGGACTCCTGGCAGCCAGCAGAATTAGCCTGCAATACTGCATTCTAACCACTGTGCCACCGTGGCTCCTTATTAAGTCTACTCTTCCTTCCAACATTTTTCCAATCCTTCCTCTATCTCCCACCCGGTCAGCCATTTGAGGTCACCTGTTCGCTTTACCTAACGATGGGCTTAGTTCTGTGGAGAAGCCGCCTGCTTTTCTTTAGAGAAGCATCTTTGCAAATTACAGATTAACAGACTTGGAAGGGATCTTGTAGGTCATCTAGTCCAACCCCCCACCCAAGCAGACCCTACCTCATTTCTGACAAATGGCAGGCCAATCTTTTCTTGAAAGCCTCCATCTTCTGTTCCATCGGTTGATGGTTCTCACTGTCAGAAAATTTCTCCTTATTTCTAGGTTGAATCAGTTTCCATCCATTATTCCTTGTCTGGCCTTCGGGTGCTTTGGAAAATAGCTTGATCCCTTCCTCTCTGTGGCAGCCCATCAAGTATTGGAACACCGCTATCATGTCTCCCCTGGTCCTTCTCTTCATTAGACTAGCCATGCCCATGTCAGGTTTCGATGTCATCTCAAATAAATTGCACTCCCAAACAATTAATCTTTGCTGAAATATTCCATTTATTGAGTACGACAGATCTGGCCCCGACTTCGTTGTAGCCGATACTAACCCTCTGACCCCCAAACCCTTCCCTTTCCCTTCCCCAATTCTCATCTTCTCATTGGCCATCTTCCAAGTCAGTCTCCCCAGCTTCTGACCTCACCCCACAGGAATGCCCCCCTCCCATCCCATCTCCTAGGGGATATTATCTACAGAGAAAATAAATAGGTGAAAAGTCAAGCCTCGTCTCCTCCTTTTTATGGCAGTATCAGAATGCAACCCTTCTTCATGTTTCAACCTCCAGACCTTTGATCATTTTAAATAGATTCAGATTAACAGAGTTGGAAGGGACCTTGTAGGTCATCTAGTCCAACCCGCTGCCCAAACAGGAGACCCTACGCCATTTCTGATAAATGGCAGTCCAGTCTCTTCTTGGAAGCCTCCAGGGATGAAGCTCCCATGACTTCTGAAGGCAATGGTTCTCACCCTCAGAAAATTTCTCCTTATTTCCAGGTTGAATCTCTCCTTGTTCAGTTTCCATCCATTATTCTTTGTCTGGCCTTCAGGTGCTTTGGAAAATAGCTTGACCCCCTCCTCTCTATTGCAGCCCCTCAAATATTGGAAGACTGCTCTCCTGCCTCCCCTGGTCCTTCTCTTCACTAGACTAGCCATGCCCAGTTCCTGCAACCGTTCATTGTATGTTTTAGCCTCCAGTCCCCTCATCATCCTGGTTGCTCTTCTCTGCACTTTTTTTAAAGAGTCTCAACATCTTCTTTATAGGTGGTGATCTCCAAGGTTAATTTTTCCCTAGTCTAATTCCTGAAAAAGCCTGCTACCCCAGATTCCCCCATCCTCATCTTCCCCATTCTCCACCCAATTTCCTGGGCCTAATTTAACTCCCGCTCTACAGCGTGCGAGCCGACATGCTCCAAAACCGTGTTGAGATTGTCAGAATCCAACGCAGGCTTCATTCAAATGCAGCAAAAGCTGGCACCGTGCACATTTCCAGAGGTAATAGACTGTGAAAAGGGGAAATTAAATATTAATGCCTACACAAATGACACTCCTCATCCATTTCCAACAGCCTTGTTTGAGTTCCCCACCTGCTCGTCCCCTCCTCTTTCCTCTCACCCGACCTCAATCTTCCTCTTTCGCTATTTGCTATTCTACTCCTCGGGAAAACGCTCAAATAAGATTTGCTATCCCGTTCCAAAATATGATTATAATAGACTCGTAGTTTTGTTACTGTCAGTTGTTGGGGGTGGGAGTGGGTTGAGAGAGAGAGAGAGAGAGAGAGAGAGAGAGAGAGAGAGAGAGAGAGAGAGAGCGCCATGTTGTTTATTTATTTATTTCTGCTCTCCTCCCTCCCTCATTTTTATTTTTGTAGCATGCACATACACACAAAGAGCTTCCACGCGAAACGGTGAATTAATAGACAAACGCAACTCAGCCCCCGAAAGGGGCTAAATGCTTTTGCAAGTTAATTCACACACAAAAAAATATCTTTGCTTCTTCACGCATTCTGGGCTCCTTCTGTCTTACGAGGCGAAGTAAAACAGACTCAAGTAAACAAGAAATGGTTACGCTTCTTTATTGCTGATTAACTATGGCCCCATCGCCCGCTTCCATCTTTAGCCATTTTGCATGAAGAAGACACCCTGAGTTCATTTTAAAACCGCCACTTTCAAACCCCCAGAACATTTTAGTCGCCGCCCCGCTGCAGATTCATCTCCGGGTTCACCCCCTCCCCTTGAGCGATTTGTAAAAATAATAAAAGGCAGGTTACAAATAAATAAATGAAATAAACAAATACACCTGAAGGCTCAAGATTATTTATTGATGCCGCTTTATTCTTTTTACAAATCACTCGAGATGGTGAACATATCCCTCCATCCTCCTATTTTCCCTACAACAACAACAATACTGTAAGGTGGGTTGGGCTGAGAGAGTGAGTGACTGGCCCAAAGTCATCCAGCTGGCTTTCATGGCTAAGCCAGAACTAGAACTCACAGTCTCCTGGTGATTGGCCCAAAGTCATCCGGCTGGTTTTCATACCTAAGGCTGGACTAGAACTCATAGTCTCCTGGTGCTTGGCCCAAAGTCATCCAGCTGGCTTTCATGCCTGAGGCTAGACTAGAACTCACAGTCTCCTGGTGATTGGCCCAAAGTCATCCAGCTGGCTTTCATGCCTAAGGCTAGACTAGAACTCACAGTCTCCTAGTGATTGGCCCAAAGTCACCCAGCTGGCTTTCACGCCTAAGGCTGGACTAGAATTCACAGTCTCCTGGTGATTGGCCCAAAGTCACCCAGCTGGCTTTCACGCCTAAGGCTGGACTAGAACTCACAATCTCCCACTTTCAAGCCTGGTGCCTTAACCACTAGACCAAACCGACTCTCTCTAGGACTTGCATCTCCTACCGTAATGTGCAGACAGAGATTCAGTCACCCACCCCGTTGTGAACTTCTCTAAGTTTGAGGAAAGCGGGGAACAGATTTTGACCCACGATCGGCTCTAACCGACCTAAGAGACAAGCGATAACTTGCTTCGGCTGTGCTATCATTCTTAATTAAATTAGAGGGAGTCTAACTTCGATCAAATGGTTGGCAGTTCAGTGGTTCGAGTCCCTAGCGCCGCGTAACGGGGTGAGCTCCCGTGACTTGTCCCAGCTTCTGCCAACCTAGCAGTTCGAAAGCATGTAAAAAATGCAAGTAGAAAAATAGGGACCACCTTTGGTGGGAAGGGAACAGCGTTCCGTGCACCTTTGGGGTTGACTCATGCCGCCCACATGACCACGGAGACGTCTTCCGACAACGCTGGCTCTTCGGCTTAGAAACGGAGATGAGCACCGCCCCCTAGAGTCAGGAACGACTAGCACATATGTATGATGGGAACCTTTACCTTTACTTAATGGGAGCGGGGAAGAAAGGGCAAGCAACAAAGACAGCACTTCTTCTCCAAAACCAATAATGAGTCCTATCGCTAACTTTTTGCAAAATTAATTGAAGTTCTTGTGAACTGCCCGTCTTCTCCTTTAAAAAGCCCACCTGTGGGGAAAGGTTGGCAAGATAAGAGTTGTCTGAACATCGATTCAGTGCATGACACAATGGACAGACAAACCCTCCTTTCCTCAGCCAGCCACTCCTGCCCTCCCTTCCCCCTCTTTATTTTTTTAAAGGGGGGGGAGTAGAAAAAGAAACATCTGCTGAAGGACTTAATTAGCTAAATCCTAAGGGGAAGAACAGCAAGGCGGGTCAACCAAGAAGAAATTCTTGCCGAGTTGCAGAAAGCTCTAAATCGTGGACAAAAATTACACAATTTTCGGAATCTGCGCTTTGCCTAAGGAAAGAGCATTTCTACGAAAATAGCAACTCTGTCAGATTTTGCTGAGCAGCTTAATTTGGGCACCTCTAAGAACTCTCTCGCTTACACACACACACACACACAGAGAGAGACAAACACACATGCAACCTAAAAGATCCACTCTCTGTATCCAAATGACCATGTCTCCAGTGGCCAACTGGATGACTTCAAAAAGTATCTGGTATTATGAGAAGGAAACATTTTCCCCAAATTTCTTGTCTTAGAGTACTCCTCATCTCCAGAACTCCTAAAGTTCTTCAGTCCTCCCAAAGTTCTTCAGTCCTTCTAAAATTCTTCAGACCTCCTAAAGTTCTTCAGACCTTCTAAAGTTCTTCAGTCCTTCTAAAGTTCTTCAGACCTCCTAAAGTTCTTCAGACCTCCTAAAGTTCTTCAGACTTCCTAAAGTTCTTCAGTCCTCCCAATATATAATGACTCAGTAAGCCTAGATCACAACAGCCCATTCTGAAATAGACCATATTCAACTTAAATTGTTTCTCCGTCCAAGGCAGCTGGGGTGGGGTGGGGAAATGTCACTCAGGAATCTTTTGATTGAATCAATACAGAGGTTAATGCCTTCCTAGGGGAATTTTGGCCATATTATCCGGAGCATGAATGAATCTAAACTCAAGTATGAGCCTCCCACATTACTTTCCTGGCTGTTTTTAATTAGAAGAATGAATTGAATAGTTAAAAGTAGCTTTAGGGAGCACTTCAGGTAAAATTATGCAATATTTTAGTCCTAATCAAATACGGAACGGTTTTGATGAAGTGAGCTAAGCTTTTCATTAAGTTCTCTCTCTCCTTTTCTTTTGCCTCCCTTCGACAAGAAACCCCAGAGCCAAAGTTTGCATTTGTCAATCTGAATTAAGACTGGTACTGGTCTACCAGACTTTTAATTGCTTGTAGAGCCATACCAGTCTACCCATTTGTTCTTGGAGTGTCCTGGTCTACCCATTTGTTTTTCGAGTGCATTGGTCTACCACCACAGTGCCTTTTAACACTGATCAGCTGTAGGGCGGCCTTTTGAAATCCCGTGGCGAGAGTTTTTCCTTCCAGCCAATCAGCTGGGACTCGGGAGGCAGCGAAAAATTGGGGGCAGGGCCAAATAAACGCGGGGGGGATGTGGGAGGACCCAGCTCCCGAACAAAGAGAACCGGTTCGGTGATGTCATATCGTCACCGCTACCGGCTCGACCGAACCGGGCCGAACCGGGAGGAACCCACCACTGACTTCTTGGTAACCCAGCTGAGACATCCAAAGAAAAGTCAAAGACAAGTGAAGTGCTGTTTTTGGGGGGGGGAAAGAACCATATTATTCCATTCCTAGAAGAATGATTTATTCAGTCCTGTGGACTTCTGACTGCAGGTAATTCTCAAGAGCTGAAGAGAGCTCAAAGCAGCTTCCAGAGATGTTCAACTAATGGAGCTGAACACTGACCGCCTTTTCAGAAAAGAGGGGCATTGTGGGACCCCCCCCCAAAAAAAACCCGCCTTCCAAGTCAAATGCAACTTCTGTGATAGAAATTCAAAACCAGCTCTTACTAAACAAAAGTACTTGCCCTCCATCTAGATCGGGAACAAGATTTCTCTTTTGAGTTAAATGCATTCTCGTTCTCAAAGTGACGTGAACAAAAAAAGCTTTTGAGAAGAGAATTGGCTCTGAATAATTGAGCTGTGTGGATGATAACCTTCTACTGCCACCTTGGTTTTAGGAGATGTTACATCTCTATCTGAAATTGGGAAGACATTGAAAGGGGAAGGCTCTTCGGCCCTCCTTCATCCTTAGGACATCCGAAATATAAACTCGTCACGAAATTGAACAAAGCCAGCCAGACAACAAAGTCAAAAGCTGAATCATTCGGGATATTTGAATTACTGGTAAACTTAAGCAGGTGACACACAAGTCTTGTAGAACGGAGACTACAACTCCCAGCGTTCTTAGAGAAGGCAGCCATTGCTGACTAATCTGGAAGGCTATCCTTTGTGGATGAGTGTTGACCTCCATTGCCTTCATAATTCATGAGGTTGACATGGCAGTCAATCTCCACAGGGAGTCCTTTTGCTACCCGTATCAAGAAGATGATAGTGTTGTGGCTCTGTTGCCTGAGCCTGGGCTATCGACAGATGCAGACTCTGAGAGTGAGGAGTTGGCAAGGCCTCCCTCTCCAGGACCCTCCTGTCTGGCAATGCCTCCGGAGGACACTGAAGGCCAAACAATAGGCTCAGAGCCAAGCACGTCCCCGCAGCCACAGGTGGACAGCGACGAAGAAGATAAGTGCTGGCTGGACCCTCGACAGAGGTGCAGGGAGAAGCATGCACAGCAGAGGGGAAGGTGTGCCAGAGATTAGTTGAGTCACTGGACCACACCCCACAGAGTATAAATGTGGGTGTGGTGGCCGGTTCAGTTTGTGATGAGCAAAAACTGGAAATACTCCATGATCTCTGTGTTACTGGACTTTGCCTGCTTTATCGGACTGCATTTGGATTAATCCTTGTATTGTTGACACTCTGCCTGTTTTATCAGAATGCTGGCAGTCTAATCTTTGTTTTGTGTGAGTAAAGTCTGAATTGGCAGCTAGCCACTGGGCTGCTGCCAGCTTTATCTTCAAAGAGTTTTGTCGTGTGGCTTATTAACTCCGGGCCGTCTGTGGGGGTGCGGGGACAGAACAGATAGACAGGTCAAATGTCTTCTTCAACAAGAGTCCAGGTTGGCCACTTCAACCACAAGATCAGTTCTGATAGATGAGAATATTTGGAGATCAGGGTTGAAGGGTATGTGCTTGGTGCTCTCTGAACTTGGTGGTTTTCTTGCAAACATTTCATTACCCAAACTAGGTAACATCATCAGTGCTAGAAGGGAGTGAAGTTTGCAGAATGAAGAAATCAGAGGAGGAGGAGGAGGAGGGGGGGGAGGGGGAGGAGGAGGAGGAGGGAAAAGAGAATTGTGGGGTCCTTGGTACTCTCTGAACTTGGTGGTTTTCTTGTAGATCTTTCATTACCAAACTAGGGTCCTTGGTGCCCTCTTAGCCTGGTGGTTTTCCTGCAGACGTTTCATTACCCAACTAGGTAACATCATCAGTGCTAGAAGGGAGTGGGGTTTGCTCTTTATTTGCCTACCAATGGCTTGCCCTGTCAGTGTTAATCAGCTCTGAAACTGCTTTTTAAAAAAATGACACCTTTTCATCCAAGGATTCAAAGCCACTGGGGCAAAAAGACCTCAAAATTGCTCACAATTGCAAACCTTCAGTTACAATATCAGGTGATTGACAGAAAGCTCTGTTTGACATACATAATAGGACTTCACCTTTCTCTGGAAGACCCTCTTAGATGTGTTGTGAATCATGTCACTCGTCGTGTCAGACTTCTCAAATATCATTTCACTCCACTATGATAAGAGTACTCCAGAAATACTCCTACTGCCCTTGAGGATTGCCCTGAGACCCACTTAAGTTCCGGTAGCTTGCAAATATCACAACTCTCATTTAGATTCAAATTACTCCTAAGCAAGAATGTAAGAAAGGCGATACGCATCCTACTCAAAAACTATAAATCAGGTCACAGCGGTTGTTTCTATGCCAGATTTTCCCATGACAGAAAAACAGAGGAACCGAAATGAAAATATGTCTATGGAGAGTCTCAGTCATCAGTGGTGGGTTTCAGCAGGTTCTGACCACTTCTGGAGAACCGGTAGCGGAAATTTTGAATAGTTCGGAGAACCGGTAGTAAAAATTCTGACTGGCCCCGCCCCCATCTATTCTCTGCCTCCTGAATCCCAGCTTATCCGGAGGAAATGGGGATTTTGCAGTAACCTTCCCCTGCCACGCCCACCAAAACACACCCACCAAGACACGACACGCCCACCAAGACACACCTTCGAACATCCTTCAAATGGTGTGGGAGTATGAACGGATTTCCAGAAAAATTGCAGACTACCCGAACCATTTGCACTACTCAGGTGACCCTGAGGACATAGACAAAGCTCCAAGTAGCCTCAACGACTCTCTAAAAAGGATGCAAATGACCAGCTCTCTGCAAGGAGTACTAACCGGTCCAGGAGTCCCAGAGTCCTGACATGGGCCAGTCCTGGAGGCTGGGGAAGGCCCAGATGAGGGCTCTGCGTCGGAGGCAGAGATGGGGCCAGGGCCATCGGGGAGTGAGGTGCAGACTCCAGAGACTGATAGGAGTGAGGCAAAGGAACAGGAGGACCCTGTTCCTAATGCACGCATGAGAAGAGCTGCCAGAAGGCAAGAGCAGCTCAAGCAAAGAGGACAACTCGGGAGTAGGGCCAAGAGATGATTGGCCCCTCCTATAAGGCTTAAAACAGACCAGCAACGGCGTTTAGGCTTTGCCGGAAAACAACGTTGGTAGCTTCATCTTCTTCTTCGTCTACGTCGTGTATTTATTTTTGTATCTGTGACTTCTGAACATTTGCCAAGAAAGGCCTTTGGCAGTTTGCCTAATTGGACCAAGGTTTGCGATAGGACTGAGGAATTTGTGTTGGGAGGAACTTGCTTTAATTTAAGTGAACGACGCTGGGAATGAAGTCATTCTCAGCTGTTCGAATAAAGTGTGTTTGTTTTTTCACGGACTGATTTTCCTACTACTTACTTGGGCCCCGGTCACAACATCGACAGCCACATTTTTTAAGAAGAAATTTAGCTTTGAGGAGGAAGGAAACCACTCGCGCAGTTGTTTTGAAAGTAAAACACGGTTTAAGAACAAAAATAAAGTGAAAGCAGTTGGGAGGGGAAGTGGTAAATTTTGTGCAAGGGGAGTAAGAAAAATAAGTCACCCCTTTTGTTTTTGTTTTTAAAAAAATTGCTCCTTTACAGCCATGCAAAATATTTCAATAAGTTCCTTTTAATATATATGATAATGAGAATGTGCTTATAGGCAGGGTGAGGGCGAGAAACTATAAGGCAAGCAAACAGATGTCTTGTCAACAAGGTTTAAAATTTAGAATCATCGGGGCCTTTTTAAGAAACAGAGTTAGTGTGACATAAAACTGAAGCATATTATAATATTTCAAACTCACCCTGCTGGATGTGACATTTTTGTCTCATTAAAATGAAGAATGACACAGCCGGAGAGACGGATCCGTTCCTCGGCTTTGTATCCAGAGTTCAAAAGATGTCTCGGGCAAATTGCTCCAAAGAGACAAAGCATAAAGCACTTTGAACATGGTGTTGCATACCATTAATTCCATGGCTTTTTGGAAAATTGGGAGCGGCGCACCACGGTGGCCAAAGAAATCGGCTACAGAACCTTCTGGCCCATCGGTGGTCCCTATTTAACAAGCACCGGCTCCTCTGGATGGATCTCGGTTGCTAAAATTGGTGCCAGCTCATGGAGGGGTTTTTTTCGGAGACAATGGAAGTGCCAAGCGCAAAGCACTTTCAAAACCAAGGATTGGACCCGTGGTAAAATCCAAATTTTTTTACTACTGCTCCTGTGGTCGTGGCTTGGTGGGCATGGCAGGGAAAGGATACTGCAAAATCTCTATTCCCTGCCCACTCCTGGGGAAAGGATATTGCAAAATTCCCATTCCCTCCCCACTCCAGAGAAAGGATACTGCAAAATCCCCATTCCCTCCCCACTCCTGGGGGAAGGATATTGCAAAATCTCCATTCCCACCCCACTCTGGAGCCAGCCAGAGGTGGTATTTGCCGGTTCTCTGAACTACTCAAAATTTCCGCTACCGGTTCTCCGAACTGCTCAAAATTTCTGCTACCGGTTCTTCGGAACCTGTCAGAACCTGCAGGATTTCACCCCTGGAGTAGCTTAAGGCGTTTGTCTCTTACAGAAGTTGGATCCTGAAAAAAATGTTGAGCAGGAGGGGCTGACCTTCCACGAACAGCAAAGTCAGAGATCTTTAGCTGGGTTTATGAGCTATGCTGTTATTAAGAGAAATCCATTGGAATTTTGAGTAGCTAAGTAAATGTTATGGCTCTGGCTTTAAAATTAATGGGAGAAGACTCCTGATGTTACAGCACACATTTCAGCGACAATTATCCTGACTTTTCAGCCATCAGAAATTGTGGGGGGGAGGTCTAACAAGCGCTAACAAGAACGCTTTGGTTGCAACCATTGGTAAATGGTAAATGCTTTCCTGAGTTTCGGCTGATTTAAGAATGGTAAGTCCACTGGCCAGGAAGGAAAATGTTTGGGTACTTTGTCCTAACACAGCGAACCAGAAGGTGGGACCTCCATTACTTTTGCAAAACCTTTCCCATTCTTTTGTTGTTGTTAGTTGCGAAGTCGTGTCCGACCCATCACGACCCCATGGACGACATTCCTCCAGGCCTTCCTGTCCTCTACCATCCTCTGGAGTCCATTTAAGCTCATGCCGACTGCTTCAGTGACTCCATCCAGCCACCTGTCGTCCCCTTCTTCTTTTGCCCTCCATCTTTCCCAGCATTAGGCTCTTCTCCAGGGAGTCCTTCCTCCTCATTAGGTGGCCAAAGTATTTGAGTTTCTTCTTCAGAATCTGGCCTTCTAGGGAGCAGTCAGGATTGATCTCCTCTAGGACTGACCAGTTGGATCGCCTTGCAGTCCAAGGGACTCGCAGGAGTCTTCTCCGGCACCAGAGTTCAAAGGCCTCCATTCTTTGGCGCTCAGCCTTCCTTACGGTCCAACTTTCACAGCCGTCCATTGCAACTGGGAAAACCATCGCCTTGACTAGACGCACTTTTCTTGGCAGGGTGATGTCTCTGCTTTTTAGTATGCTGTCTAGATTTGCCATAGCTTTCCTCCCCAGGAGCAAACATCTTTTAATTTCTGGGCTGTAGTCCCCATCTGTGGTGATCTTGGAGCCCAGGGGGAAAAAAATCTGTCACTACCTCCATTTCTTCCCCATCTATTTGCCAAGAATTGCGAGGGCCAGGTGCCATGATCTTAGTTTTCTTAATGTTGCGTTTCAAGCCAACTTTTGCACTCTCCTTCTTCACCGGCATCAAGAGGCTCATTCTTAGAAATGGCCAGATTTCCCTTCCCTAGTCTAATCCATCCATTGTCAACACAATCTCTCTAAGCAAGGATTGGTGTTTAACAGCTCGCAAAGCTTTTTCTAAGGCCCCCCGTTTGAAAACTGATGTCAGGGAGCGGAAATCTTTCTATTCAGACCTGTTTGGATTTTTTTCGTAAGCTTTCCTGCAGGTAATTGCTTTGAATGATCTTTTTTATAAAAAGAAAGAAAGAAAGAAAGAAAGAAAGAAAGAAAGAAAGAAAGAAAGAAAGAAAGAAAGACAGTCCGAGCGATGGAATCAGAGAGACTGCAGAGTATTTATCTGCCTTCTGAAGAGGACAATGCACTTTTCAACTCCATCTTGGAGATTCTAGATTAATTTTCTCGGGGTCCTAATAAAGAGAGCAGAGAGTTTCAAAGCCGCAATTGGAGATTAAAGCTTGGCTCCTGCAGTGATACAGCATTAGCTCCAAATTTTGCAGAATTACGGAGTTGGGAGGGGCCGCCAAAGCTATGGTGTTCAGCCCCCTGTTCAGGGCAGGAAACCAAGTTATGGCAGACCCTCCCTCAACAGATTTCTATCCAGCCTAAATGAGGAAATATCCAGGGCACGGGTCTTCAAATTTAGCATCTTTTAAGACTTGTGGATTTCAGCTCCCAGAATTCCTCAGCCAGCCATGCTGTCCGGGGAATTCTGGGAGTTGAAGTCCACAAGTTGAAGTCCACAGGTCTTAAAAGGTGCTAAATTTGGAGATCCCAAATTTAGTTTGATGGAAGTCTACCATCGATCATCGGTTCTGTTTTTCACCTTCTTTGAAAAACGTATCTAAAGCAATCTGTTTCCCAGCCAAACAGGGGGAGAATGGCTGGGGGAGGGAGGAGGAGGGGGGTGGTGGAAAGTTCTGCTGATGTTATTTTTGGCACAATACTCCTAGTCAGCCTTTTCTGCTGCCGTGCCCAGAAATGAATGCATTAAATGCGCAAATGACAGGACCCGTTTGAAGCTTCAGATAAGGCAGTAAGGTTGGGCTTAATGGAAACCAAGAAACGTCCCCTTAAATCAACGGGAGAATATTGAGGAGGGGAAGAAGCTGCTGAGCCCCTCCCTGCACAGAGGTGGGAGCGAGAATCACTCTGCCAATGGACTTTTTTTGGGGGGGTGGCGAAATGGTCCCTGTTGCGTAATTGCTTACGGCCCAGCAAGTCTGTGTTCGGAACAGAACGTCTCCCAGCTGTTTGCAAAAATAGAGAGAACCAAAATGCAGAAACAGGTCAAGCAGTCAAGGTATCCTGACCACAATGGAACGCTTGTGTCAATGAAATCAGCAGTGTTTGTGTTGGCAGCCGCCGTCAAAAGAGACTCAAAGGCCACCTTCCTTTTGCCAGGAAGATGTGATGTTTGAAAGAGGGTTTGAAAGAGGGACAAAGGGACAAAGAGGAACGATAAACCTAGTCTGCTTGAGGGAGGGAGGGAGGGAGGAAGGCAAGGGAAGGCAAGGGAAGGCAAGGGAAGAAGGGTGAGTGACGGACAGATGGACAGAAGGAAGAAGGAAGGAGAGAAGGGAGAAGGAAAGAGAAGGGAGATGCAAGGAAGGGAGGAAAGAAGGAGGGGAGAGGAGAGGAAAGAAATATAAAATAAGAAGGAAGGAGGGGAGGAGAGGGGAGAGGAAAGGAGAGGAGAGGGAAGGGGAGGGGAGGAGAGGAGAGGAAAGAAATATAAAATAAGAAGGAAGGAGGAGAGGAGAGGAAAGAAATATAAAATAAGAAGGAAGGAGGGGAGGGGAGGAAGGAGAGGAGGAGAGGAGATGGGAGAGAGGGGAGGGGATGAGAGGAGAGAAGGAGAGGAGAGGAAGAAAGGAGAGGAGAGAAGGAGAGGAGATGGGAGGGGAGGAGAGGAGAGGAGAGGAGAGGAGAGGAAAGAAATATAAAATAAGAAGGAAGGAGGGGAGAGGAGAGGAGAGGAAGGAGAGGAGAGGAGAGGAAGGAGAGGAGGAGAGGAGATGGGGGAGAGGGGAGGGGAGGGGATGACAGGAGAGGAGAGAAGGAGAGGGGATGAGAGGAGAGGAGAGGAGAGGAGAGGAGAGGAGAGGAGAGGAGGGGTGAGATTTGGCACATTCAAGTCTGCATTGACTCCTTGGTGACTGCCTGGGCAAGTCCGTGTGTCACGTGTGTGCTTGTGCGTGTGCGTTATGAGTTTGTATGACACGGTGGATTTTTAAAATTCCGTCAGTCTCTCAAAGTCACCTATTCTGTGAGTTGGCCAGCTCTATAGACCCGTTTAATGGATAATAAATAAATAAAATGAAATTATAAAATGCATCCAATAAACTCGATTGCAGAGAAAAGGGAGACGATCGAAGTGGGGGTTGTCCACTTTCAGTTGTGGCCCTGGGTAAAGCTGAACATCTGGCAGGAGGACCTCATGTCCTCAACCTCTCAAGGTTCATGTATTTTGCACGGTTGAAGGGCATCTGGATTTGGAGATAGAAGAGACGTGCGTTCTTCAAGGCCCCGTTACAGGAAACTGTCTGTGTCTCTATTTGGCTTCATGGAGGAAAATATTCAGAGTTGCTTGAACTCCGGATTGCAAACTCCAACCAGCACCGTGCATTGCCTCGAAACATGGTTTATTTCTTAAAGGACACTTTCCCTCCGTGTTTGATGTCTGAGCTGCCACTTGTACTGATGCGTGGAATGACAGAAACACCCGTCCTAGGGAAATGGCTCTGCCCAGAACACCACAGGAGGTTCTGTCTATCTTGCCAAAAGCACAAGAACAGAACAACTGGGGCTGAAAAATACTGTTTGTCACCCAAAACACCAGAAATCTGAAAATTTTAGCCAAGGAAAGAACTAGCTATTTTTTTTAGATGACCCACAGCTAAATTAGGTTTTGGAACTAGATTAAATCTTCTCTTTCTTCCACTTTCTCTCCTTCTGTTTCTCCTCTTGCTCTCCTTCTCCCTCTTCTTCTTCTCCTTCTCTTTCTTCCACTTTCTCTTTTTCTCTTTCTCCTCTTGCTCTCCTTCTTCCTCTTCTTCTTCCCTTTCTCCTTCTTCCTCTTTCTCTCCTTCTCTTTCTCCTCTTTCTCTCCTTCTCTTTCTCCTCTTTCTCTCCTTCTCTTTCTTCCACTTTCTCTCCTCTTTCTCCTCTTGCTCTCCTTCCAGCTCTTCTTCTTCTCCTTCTCTTTCTTCCACTTTCTCTCCTCCTCTTTCTCCTCTTGCTCTCCTTCTCCCTCTTCTTCTTCCCTTTCTCCTTCTTCCTCTTCCTCTCCTCCTTTCTCCTCTTGCTCTCCTTCTCCCTCTTCTTCTTCCCTTTCTCCTTCTTCCTCTTCCTCTCCTCCTTTCTCCTCTTGCTCTCCTTCTCCCTCTTCTTCTTCCCTTTCTCCTTCTTCCTCTTCCTCTCCTCCTTTCTCCTCTTGCTCTCCTTCTCCCTCTTCTTCTTCCCTTTCTCCTTCTTCCTCTTTCTCTCCTCCTCTTTCTCCTCTTGCTCTTCTTCTTCCCTTTTTCCTTCTTCCTCTCCTTCTCTTTCTCCTCTTGCTCTCCTTCTCCCTCTTCTTCTTTCCTTCTTCCTCTCCTTCTCCTTGTCGCTCTTCTTCAGCTAAGCAGCTCATAAAATGCATGCCATAATATTCTTTAAGGATTTGTACTCTAGGGCCACCAACAAGGCACTCAAATACTCTGAGAGACTGATTCAGAGCTAAAATATAGGTCAAAACACAACCAGCTTATTATGCAGAACGCACAAAAAGTTACAGCTATGATATTTGGTACCAGATAAAAGAACTAACCAAGGAAAACATGTTCACATTTTAATGTCTCACCAGGCATCACACCCAGGTTGGAGAAGACACCACAAATCTCAAGGACCTCATACTAATAGACATTCCTTTGGTCAATGACCCATCAGGCTGCTTTCATTCCCAGAAGCGGGTTCAACAGACAGCATAAGTTACACCTACTAATCTACTCAAAGTCTTCTGTGATGACCTAATGAAACCTCCTCAGGACTATGAAGAGAAGATTAAAATACTTTCCTAACTTTGCCACTTTAAGCCTGTAGTTGAATCATCTGGCCAAAAGAACATTAACCATAGATAGTGTTAGGATATGGTTTGAGCCTAACAGGTTGTCCAGGCAATATATGTGTTCTGTAACTTTAATGTGAATACGTATTGTGTGACTTTAAAGTTTTCCTGCTGATTCATTGTAATGCTGAATCATGCTGTAATTAGTTGTGAACGTATTTAAGGAAGGTACTGTAACGTATTCAGTTGATGATAAGCTACCATTGTGTGAGGAGCTGCTATCCATTGTGCTATCATCGGTTGGATGGATCTGCTACCATCGTGGTTTGTGAACCAGAGTGAGTTTGTTATTCTAACGAACTACTGTTTGTGTGGTAAGAAGATTTTTTGTATCACTGGACTGATTTAACTGGCAAAGACTTGGATTGATTTAAAGACTATGAGATTGCTTTTTCACTATAAAGTAAACTTTTGATAAACCAGTTTGCACATCTCTTATTCATTGCTCTCAGCAACGTTTCTCTGTGCTCTACACTCTGCTGGTTGGTAACACAACAACAAATATCCTTAACAGATAGGTTGCTAACAGTCTGCTCATGTTGGTTTAGGAGTTCTTATTTCTGCCTCTCTCTTCACGTTGAGATTGCATTCACACATGATGCTCAACTTGGTTACTTAACTCATGTGTTGCCCAAAACCTAACAGAATAACAGAGTTAGAAGTGACTTTGGAGATCTTCTAGTCCAACCACCTGCTCAATCAGGAAACTCTATTCCATTTCAGACAAATGGATGTCCAATCTCTTCTTGAAAAACTTCCAGTGTTGGAGCATCCACAACTTCTGGAGGCAAGTTGTTCCACTGATTCATTGTTCTCACGGTCAGGAAATTTCTCCTTAGTTCTAAGTTGCTTCTCTCCTTGATTATAACCCAAACAGGTTCATACATGGTTCTAAGCTGCAATAATCGAATCCAAACACTAGCCAAGCTCAACATGCAAATATGCCAGCTGGTCCCAATCTAGGTAAACCTGACCTAAGTCAAAGGTGGTTGTGGGAACACATCCTACCGGTCTCTGAGAGTATTTGAGGGCCTTGTTGGTGGGCCTAGAGTACAAATCCTTAAAGAATATTATGGCATGCATTTTATGAGCTGCTTAGCGGAGGAAGAGCAATTGATTATCACCAATTATCACCAATTGATTATCACTAAGGGTATTGCAACAGAGGAGAAGAAAATACCCAGGACTTACGAGAGTTAACTTTGAGTCATCAGTGGACATCCATTTTTTTTTTTTGAAGGACCTTAAGGCGGCCTTGGAGAAAATGAACGCATTCAGTCACCAAGGACGAACCTCCTTTTAGGGTATGTCAGCCTTAACATTTACTCAGCTGGAGAAGATTCTCCTGCCGTGATGCTACGTGAGTTTTCCTGACTCACCTAATCTTTTCTAAAGAGAGGAGTGGGGAGGAGAGGAGTGGGGAGGGGAGGGGAGGACGGAATGGCCTACAGCCATGGGTTTTTTTAGCTTTGGCAACTTTAAGATGTGTGGCCTTCAACTCTTGGAATTCCCCAGCCCAGCATATGGAGAATTGAAAAAAACGGGAAGAACTTTGTATTCTAGTCCATGGAAGAGAAATATTGATCAATGTCTTCCTGTATTTGAGGGGCTGTCACAGAGAAGACCTATCCCCACAGTACAATCTTATGTTTAAGAATATTTACCCACATAGTACAGCTGTATTACTGTTATCCATCTCATCTTTTCTATGACCTTCTCTTATTGGTATCAGTATTATGATTATTATTACTTTGTTGTTGTGTGCACACTGAGAGCTTATACACTGAAGACAAGTTCCTTGTGTGTCTAATTTTACTTGGCCAGATGTCCTGTCCTGCCCTGCCCTATTCTTTGTTCTACTCTACTCTACTCTACTCTACTCTACTCTACTCTACTCTACTCTACTCTACTCTACTCTACTCCACTCCACTCCACTCCACTCCACTCCACTCCACTCCACTCCACTCCACTCCACTCCATTCTTTGTTCTATCCTATCCTGTCCTGTCCTATCCTATTCATTGTTCTACTCTACTCTACTCTACTCTACTCTACTCTACTCTACTCTACTCTACTCTACTCCACTCCACTCCACTCCACTCCACTCCACTCCACTCCACTCCACTCTTTGTTCTATCCTGTCCTGTCCTATCCTATCGTATTCATTGTTCTACTCTACTCCACTCCACTCCACTCCACTCCACTCCACTCCACTCCACTCCACTCCACTCTTTGTTCTATCCTGTCCTGTCCTATCCTATCGTATTCATTGTTCTACTCTACTCCACTCCACTCCACTCCACTCCACTCCACTCCACTCCACTCTTTGTTCTATCATGTCCTATCCTATCCTATCCTATTCATTGTTGTACTCTATTCTACTCCACTCCACTCCACTCCACTCCACTCCACTCTTTGTTCTATCATGTCCTATCCTATCCTATCCTATTCATTGTTCTGTTCTACTCTACTCTGCTCTACTCTACTCCACTCCAATCCACTCCACTCTTTATTCTGTCCTGTCCTGTCCTGTCCTAGCCTAGCCTAGCCTAGCCTCTGTTCTGTTCTGTTCTGTTCTGTTCTGTTCTGCTCTACTCTACTCTACTCTACTCTACTCTACTCTACTCTACTCTACTCTACTCTACTCTACTCTACTCTACTCTACTCTACTCCAATCCAATCCAATCCAATCCACTCCACTCTTTATTCTGTCCTGTCCTGTCCTAGCCTAGCCTAGCCTAGCCTCTGTTCTGTTCTGTTCTGTTCTGTTCTGTTCTGTTCTGTTCTACTCTACTCTACTCTACTCTACTCTACTCTACTCTACTCTACTCTACTCTACTCCACTCCACTCCACTCCACTCCACTACACTACACTACACTACACTACACTACACTACACTACACTACACTACACTCTACATTACACTCTACACTCTACTCTTTGTTCTATCCTGTCCTGTCCTGTCCTACTCTATAAAGCATCTGAGGGCAGGACAAGAAGTAAAGGGTGGGAGATCATTAAAGAGAGTTCCAACCTGGAGCTAAGGAGAAATAGGGGTGACATCTTCCAATATTTGAGCGGCTGTCAGAGAGAGAAGGGACTCAACTTTATTCTCCAAAGCACCTGAGGGTGAGACAAGAAGTCACAGGTGGACTTCAAGGAAAGATCCAACCTAGAACTCAGAAGGCATTTCTTGAGTCTGAGAACAATCAGTGGATCAGCTTTTGCCACCAGAAGTGATGGGTGCTCCATCAATGGAGGTTTTCAAGAAGAGCCCGGATAGCCGTTTGCCCAGAATGGGATAAGCTCTCCTGCTTGAGAAGGGACTAGAAAACCTCTAACTTTATTATTTTCTTTATGTTCTTCAAATCTTCCCTTCCCCTAAAGCTCCGAATCGTAAATGCTGGTGAGCAAAACCAACACCTCCTTAGTGAATTTCAGAGATTATTTTTCTGTACTCTAACAGGTATTTTATTAGGCATTCAATTCTGATTTTTCCTGGAGTTAAGGGTGTGTTTTTTTCCCCCCTCTTCCCCTTTGTATGTCTGCGTGTGTTGTTTTGCTGCGGAGAAGGGACTATACTTTTTCTCCGAGCCTGAATTTCAACAACTTTTGCTCCGAGTGAGGGATGATTTATTCTCTCAGCTTGTGGCTGCAGGAATTGCTCATTAGCTGTTATTGATAGTGTACACTTTCCCCATTCAACTCTACCAGCTTTCTCCCACCGTTAGGTTTTAAAGAAATATCCCACTTCCAAATCGACTCACCAGTTTATTCCGCCAGCGTGGTTGGCTGCACCGGCTGAGATGGTTTAAATAAATATCCCAGATTATTGCAACGATGATTAAAATCTCATCCTCGCTGTTATCCGACCGTCAGACAGACAATGGCAAAAGCCTTTAATAAGGACCCAGCTTCACAAAAATAGCATTCACGCCGTTTATAAGCTCCGCCCTTGGCAACATGGCAACACGACAGACTGTCCTCGACTTACGACCCCAAGTAGGACTGGAATTTTGGTTGCTAAGCGAGGACCATTGTGAAGCAAATAACTGTTATAAGCTCTGTGTCAGGTTTTGGTGTCGTCTCAAATAAATTGCATTTCCAAACAAATAGTCTTTGATGAAATCTTTCATTTATTAAGCATGACAATCTGTTCCCGACTACGTCGTAGCCAACACTGACTTCCTGACCCCAAACCTTCCCTTTCCGTTCCTCAATTCTCTGCGTCTCATTGGCTATCTTCCAAATCACTCTCCCCATATCTACTACTTCAGCTCCCAGGAATGTCCCCCCCTCCCATCCCATCTCCTAGGGGATATTATCTTCAGGGAAAATAAGTAGGTGAAAAGTCAAGCGTCCTCTTGCCAGCTGCCCCCTCTTCTCCTCCTAATGTCAGCACTGGAACGAATGTAGTTTGGAGTGCTGACATCCTGCCCTCTGCAAGGTGATAATGCACAGATAGTCCTTGACTTACGACCCCAAGTAGGACTGGAATTTTGGTTGCTAAAGTGAGGACAATCGTGAAGCAAATAATGGACTTCATTTTATGACCATTTTTATCACCGTCACTAAGTGAATCACAAGTGACTCCCCGTGGACGTGGCTTGTCGGAAGATGGTTGGGAAAGTCATAAATTGTGATCATGTGACCGCAGGATGCTGCAGCCAAGGTCAATCCAAGCCAAGGGGCTCAAATTATGACCACATGACCATAGGTTAAACCAGCGGTCATAAGTCAAGGACTATCCGTAGCGTAAAGCTAATCCTTCCCTTCCTGCCCCCATCCCTTCCTTGCGGAGACCACTATGCATAAAATAGGAAGAGGTAATGTTCAGAGGCAGAGTCCTTAAACTCGGGTCAATAGATCCCTTTGAGGGACAGGGTGTCTGTGAATTTGGATGAGGGGGAGAAATTTATTTTCATTAACTTTTAACTGAAATTGAGGTTTCCAATTCAATAACAGATGAAGGCAACGGGGTAATTTATGGCCTCCGGACTCCAAAACTATTTGTTAACTTCAAGCGAGCTCACGATTTAAAACTGATTCTACCCTTAAGAAAAGGAAGCTGGAAATCCTGCATTCAGTTTTGGTCGCCACGATGTAAAAAAAGATGTGGAGACTCTAGAAAGAGTGCAGAGAAGAGCAACAAAGAGGATTTTAGGGGACTGGAGGCTAAAACATAGGAAGAACGGTTGCAGGAACTGGGTATGTCTACTTTGATGAAAAGAAGGACTAGGGGAGACAAGATAGCAGTGTTCCAGTATCTCAGGGGCTGCCCCAAAGAAGAGGGAGTCAAGCTATTCTCCAAAGCACCTGAAGGCAGGACAAGAAGCAATAGGTGGAAACTAATCAAGGAGAGAAGCAACTTAGAACTAAGGAGAAATTTCCTGACACTGAGAACAATTCATCAGAGGAACAACTTGCCTCCAGAAGTTGTAAATGCTCCAATACTGGAAGTTTTTAAGAAGAGGTTGGATAACCATTTGTCTGAAGTGGTGTAGGGTTTCCTGCCTAAGCAGGAGGTTGGACTAGAAGACCTCCAAGGTCCCTTCCAACTCTGTTATTCTATTCTAAGCATTGTCTTGTTATTGATTGAATAAAGCAGATGTTTTAATGAAAAGAAGGACGGGGAGTGACATGATAGCCAATTATGCTGCCTGGGAAATTCAGGGACTTGAAGTCCGCACATCTTTTTTTAAAAATATATTTTTTTTAATTTTTAAGACAGACAAACATTTAATACGTCAATCCTCCCTTCCCTGTGATGCCTCGGTGTTATCTCCTAGGCTTCTTTTCCATCTTCCATGAGTTTCTTCTATCTTCACATTCATCCAAACTATTCTAACATTTCATTTCTAAATCAATATTATAGTCATCATTTGTACACAATCATAGTATCAATCATTTGTATCTCTTTTCCAACCAACTATAAAAATAATTCCATGTTTTAAAATATTCTGATTCCTCCTTATCTTTAATCATCAAAGTTAATCTATTCATTTCTGCATAGTCTAAAAATTTTTTTATTACTTCTTCTTCCAAAGGTATTTTCTCCGATTTCCAATTTTGAGCATACACAATTCTTGCAGCTTTAAGTCCACACATCTTAAAGTTGCCAAAGTTGAGAACCATTACTTGGAGGAGAAATCTTATGGATTTCTCTCTCAATCTCCCGAATAGATCCCTGCTATTTCCTTTGCGCTGGTAATATTTGCTTTCCAGCTGTGCAAATGCTGCACTATTGATCGATAAAAGCAAAAAAAAGCTAAAGTCATTTGCCAGAAAAGCCCTGATTATATTCTCTGCTCTTCAGAGCTCTCTGACCCTCCATACTTCCAGTTACAGAACTAACAACTCACTTCTGTCGCAGGCAACAAGCTTCATTTTTGCAAATTACACCAAAGATTTGACTGGTCTTGCATTGCAAAATCTGCTCCCGTCAACAAATCTGTCATACGGTAAAGCGAGGGGGGAATCTGTCTGTGTTTGAGCTTGTATGTAAGTTGTATTTTTTTTTTCCTCCCTGCAGTACAGGTGCTCTTCTTTAAAAAGAGAGTTGTATTTGCGCAGAGGCTGTCTTGAAGTCCACGTCTTAAAAAAAAACCAAAAATGGATACCTACAAAAAGGATTGTGCTTATTTTGCTTTTTATCATTGTTTTATATTTTCAGGATCATTTATGGAAGATTTCGTAAGGTACCCAGGGCAATCTCATTGTATTGTAGTTCATCAAAGTCAATCTTTTCTGTGCTTCCTAGCTTCCATCAAACTGGTCAGTGGTGGGATTCAGCTGGTTTAGGCCGGTTAAATTTATTATTTTTTTAATTTGATTTATATGCCGCCCTTCTCCGGAGACTCAGGGCGGCTTACAATGCGCTAAGCAATAGCCTTCATACTTTTGTATATTTTATACAAAGTCAGCTTATTGCCCCCACAAACTGGGTCCTCATTTCACCTACCTTAGAAAGGATGGAAGGCTGAGTCAACCTTGAGCCTTGGAGAGATTCGAACCAGCAGAAATTGCAGGCAGCTGTGTTAATAACAGGGTACACTAAACCACTGTACTAAATTGCTGATTGGCCCCATCCCTTCCTGCCCCGCCCCTTCCAGGAGTCTCCATTTTGGCTCCCAGGTAAGTGCAGAGATGCCTCCTAGGCCCAAAACAGGGTGCGGGGGGCGTGCCCCCCACCCCACCCCATGGCCCATTTTTGCTCCCAGGGGTGCAGAAGGCCGATGTTGTGACCTAGGCTTACCGAGTCATTACAAGACACAATTAGTCCCAAATAAATTTTATTGTATTGTAACAGCTGAGAATTACGTTCATTCCCAGTTGAGCCCCAATTTGTTGCAAAACAAGTCCTTCGGAAGAAGTCCTTTGGGATTATCACCAACCTTTATCTTCTTTGACACCCTGCCAAAGAAGCCCCATGCAATTCAGAAACAAACAAGAGATGCCGACTGGAAACAGAGTTAGCAACGTTGCTTTCCTGCAAAAGGAAAGCAACGTTGGCAAAGCCCCATGCAATTCAGAAACAAACAAGAGATGCCGACTGGAAACAGAGTTAGCAATGTTGCTTTCCTGCAAAAGGCCCAAGTGCCTTTGTTTCTCTTTTAAGCCTTATGGGAGGGGCCAATTATCTCCTGGCCTTACTCCCAAGTTGTCCCTTTTGCTTTAGCCGCTCTTCCCTTCTGGCAGCTCTGCACAAGCACGCACTAGGAGCAGGCTCCTCCTGTTCTTCTGCCTCTCTTCTGTCCAACTCTGGGGACTCCGGAGTCTGCTCATCACTCCCAGATGGCCCTGGCCCCATCTCTGCCTCTGATGCAGAGCCCTCATCCATGCCTTCCCCAGACTCCAGGACTGGCCCATGGTCCTCCCCAGCCTCCTCACTGTCCGACTCCACTGCCAGCTCCACAGGGTGCTGGCGGACCACAACAGCCAATTGCTACCTGTCACACATCCCTGGTCACGCCCACCAAGCCACGCCCACAGAACCGATAGTAAAAAAATGTCAATCCCACCACTGAATCTGGTCCATCGGAGGACAACCAAAATAAGTCTGGTTTCTGGGAAGCAAAGGCACCTTTGCGCTGAATCAGGAAGGACATCCTTTAGGATAAAGTTCTGAGCGGTTCACAAGACTGTACCATTAGGCAACGTAGACCTGAACTCTGCGTGACCACCTGGCCAATATTTCGATCCTTAAATTAATACGCTGCTGACAAGTAGATCAAAGGATGCTGAATTTTCTCCATCCCTGGAGGATCTGATCGTGAAGCTCAATAGATAATTCTGTGCCAGTTCTTCTCTTGAAGTCCAACCCTTCTCATTGGTACGTAGTGTGCATGCACCTGGGTGGTATCTCCTGAAAACTTTCTTAAGATCTCAGATAAATTATGGGAAATAAATGCAACGACAACAGCACCGGAATGGATGAACTATGTGTGATCTCAGAAGAGGGGAACATCTAAATTTAGGGTTCTGAAGTTAAATAACAGTAGACCTTATAAGCAGCAATAGCAATAAGACACAGACTTATATATAGCTTCACAGTGCTTTACAGCCCTCTCTAACTGGTTTACAGAGTTAGCCTATCGCCCTTGACAATCTGGGTCCTCATTTTACCGACCTCGGAAGGATGGGAGGCTGACTCAAGTTTGAGTTGAACTCCTGGCAGCGGGCAGAATCAGTCTGCAATACTGCATTCTGATCACTGCACCACCACGGCTTGAAGTGTACTTGAAGAAATTTAGGGGATGGCAAGGTTGTAAGCTAAACTAGGAAGTTTAGGTAGTCCTTGACTTATAACCAGTGGCTTACCAACCATTTGAAGTTCTGATGGACCCCCCCCCCCCGAAAGACACATATAACCACTGCAAGAAATGAGCTACCAGTTTTGAAACTTGCTTTATTTTTCAAGAGCTATTGTCCGATGTCCATCTCTTTCGCCCTTCAGCGAGGCACTCTGCCATGGGAGATAAATATTTAGCTATCTCTCTGACACCATTCTCAGCACGGCAATGATGTCTGGACCCCACCAAAACTCACATCCACAAAGCAATTGCGAAGACCAGCAGTGCTTGGCAGGAAAGAGGTGGCATTGCCATGGAAACGGAGCACACCACCCTGAGCCTCGCTTGCAGTACACGAGATTTTTCAATGCAGAATTGTTCCTGTAGATTTGTATCAAAACAACTGGACACACAAGTCCAGCTTCAGGGGGTTTGCTCTCTTTTTTGGGGGGGGGGCGGGAGAACACGTTTAGCATTGTGAAACTCGACACTGAAAAGGCAACTCTGGAAACTGTGGCTTTTCTTCTTCTTTATCTTCATTTTATAATGCCGTGGAAATGCCACACTTGGAATTTGCATTCAGTTTTGGTCACCACGATGTAAAAAAGATGTGGAGACTCTAGAAAGAGTGCAGAGAAGAGCAACAAAGAGGATTAGGGGACTGGAGGCTAAAACATACGAAGAACGGTTGCAGGAACTGAGTATGTCTAGTTTCATGAAGAGAAGGACTAGGGGAGACATGATAGCCGTCTTCCAATATCTCAGGGGCTGCCCCAAAGAAGAGGGAGTCAAGCTATTCTCCAAAGCACCTGAGGGCAGGACAAGAAGCAATGGGTGGAAACTCATCAAGGAGAGAAGCAACCTAGAACTAAGGAGAAATTTCCTGACAGTTCGAACAATTCATCAGTGGAACAACTTTGCCTCCAGAAGTTGTGAATGCTCCAACACTGGAAGTTTTTAAGAAGAGATTGGACAGCCATTTGTCTGAAGTGGTGTAGGGTTTCCTGTCTAAGCAGGGGGTTGGACTAGAAGATCTCCAAAGTCCCTTCCACCTCTGTTATTCTAGGCTATCTTCATAAAGGTAAAGGTAAAGGATCTCCTCACACATACTGTATGTGCTAGTTGTTCCCGGCTCTAGGGGGCGGTGCTCATCTCCGTTTCAAAGCCGAAGAGCCAGCGCTGTCCAAAGACGTCTCCGTGGTCATGTGGCCGGCATGACTCAACGCCAAAGGCGCACGGAACGCTGTTCTCTTCCCACCAAAGGTTGTCCCTATTTTTCTACTTGCATTTTTTATGTGCTTTCGAACTGCTAGGTTGGCAGAAGCTGGGACAAGTAACGGGAGCTCACCCTGTTACGCGGCACTAGGGATTCGAACCGCTGAATTGTCAACCTTTCGATCAACAAACTCAGCATCTTAGCCACTGTGCCACCTTCATACGCCATCATAAAGGGTATCTCCTGCAAGAAAAGGTAGCTGACTTATGATCATGATTGAGACCACAATTTCTAGAGGTGGTTGTTGGATTCTTGAGGTTCTCTGAGGGGTTTTTTTTTCCATACCCCAAGCAAGTTGGGGTAGGACAAGTTACCACCTGTGAATAGCCAGCAAACTCTACTCCCCCATATACTGATGAGAGTGCCTTGTTTGGTCATGAGATGTCTGCAGGAAGAGAAACATTCTCAGAGGACAGGAGAACGTAACACGAAGAGGATTCACTTGATCTGGGTACAAATATTCTCTTAGAGTAGGAAGTATGGCCAAAAAAACATCCACAAAAATTGATCTGAACCCGTATGGTTTCCTGGCTGGCTTGAGCTCTGTTATCTTCCCTTTTCAGAAACTCACCTAAGCACAACATCTAGGCTCTAAAAATATGAACCAATCTGAGTTGAACCGAGAAGAAAGGCTTCAGCCCTGGAGAAAAGATCAAAAAGATGTTTTCCAAGACCAATCAGTTCTATCAAGCCAGCTCCACCGTAACACTGAACGGTAACCCGGTAACCAGAGTATTTAACCGAGGTGGCTCTCATCCCTCCAGGAGAAATGGGGTTGTATTTCTTACCTTTTCTGAAAGGTGATTTCATGCTTCAGGAAAGAAAGAAAGAAAGTTTGGGCTTTGACCATCTAAATGCAGATGGGTTCATATTGTGATTGACAGCGGCTTTACAGTCCTGGAAAGAGGAGCAAGCATTCTAGCTCTAAGCTGATCAGGAAACCGCACCATTTAGTGTGGTGTAATTCCAAAATTCCAAAATCAACATTTTCTGTATTTCTTCTGTACAGAAGAGCAACAAAAATGATTAGGGGACAGGAGACTAAAACATATGAGGAACGGCTGCAGGAATTGGGTATGTTTTAGGTTAATGAAAAGAAGGACTTTTGTTGTTGTTGTTGTTAGTTGCGAAGTCGTGTCTGACCCATCGCGAACCCATGGACAACGTTCCTCCAGGCACTGTCCTCTACCATCCTCTGGAGTCCATTTAAGCTCACGCCGACTGCTTCAGTGACTCCATCCAGCCACCTCATTCTCTGCAGTCCCCTTCTTCTTTTGCCCTCCATCGTTCCCAACATTATTAGGCTCTTCTCCAGTGGGTCCTTCCTTCTCATTAGGTGGCCAAAGCATTTGAGTTTCATCTTCAGGATCTGGCCTTCTAAAGAGCAGTGGGGGGTTGATCTCCTCTAGGACTGACCGGTTCGATCGCCTTGCAGTCCAAGAGACTCGCAGGAGTCTTCTCCAGCACCAGAGTTCAAGAGCCTCCATTCTTTGGCTCTCAGCCTTCCTTATGGTCCAACTTTCACAGCCATACACAGAATAGAATAGAATTTTTTATTGGCCAAGTGTGATTGGACACACAAGGAATTTGTCTTTGGTGCATATGCTCTCAGTGTACATAAAAAGAAAAGATACGTTCACCAAGAATCATACTTACACTTAATGATAGTCATAGGGTAGAGAGGAGAGGGGAGGGGAGGGGAGGGGAGAGGAGAGGAGAGGAGAGGAGGAGAGGAGAGGAGAGGAGAGGAGGGGAGGGGAGGGGAGAGGAGAGGAGAGGAGAGGAGAGGAGAGGAGAGGAGGGGAGGGGAGGGGAGGGGAGGGGAGGGGAGAGGAGAGGATCTTTATTGGCCAAGTGTGATTGGACACATAAGGAATTTGTCTTTGGTGCATATGCTCTCAGTGTACATAAAAAGAAAAGATACGTTCACCAAGAATCATACTTACACTTAATGATAGTCATAGGGTAGAGAGGAGAGGGGAGGGGAGAGGAGAGGAGAGGAGAGGAGAGGAGGAGAGGAGGAGAGGAGAGGAGAGGAGGAGAGGAGAGGAGAGGAGGGGAGGGGAGAGGAGAGGAGAGGAGAGGAGAGGAGAGGAGAGGAGAGGAGAGGAGAGGATCTTTATTGGCCAAGTGTGATTGGACACACAAGGAATTTGTCTTTGGTGCATAAGCTCTCAGTGTACATAAAAAGAAAAGATACGTTCACCAAGAATCATACTTACACTTAATGATAGTCATAGGGTAGAGAGGAGAGGGGAGGGGAGAGGAGAGGAGAGGAGAGGAGAGGAGAGGAGGAGAGGAGAGGAGAGGAGGAGAGGAGAGGAGAGGAGGGGAGGGGAGAGGAGAGGAGAGGAGAGGAGAGGAGAGGAGAGGAGAGGAGAGGAGAGGAGAGGAGAGGAGAGGAGAGGATCTTTATTGGCCAAGTGTGATTGGACACACAAGGAATTTGTCTTTGGTGCATAAGCTCTCAGTGTACATAAAAAGAAAAGATACGTTCATCAAGAATCATAAGGTACAACACTTAATGATAGTCATAGGGTACAAATAAGCAATCAGGAAACAATGTCAATATAAATCGTAAGGATACAAGCAACAAAGTTACAGTCATACAGTCCTAAGTGGGAGGAGATGGGTGATGGGAACGATGAGAAGATGAATAGTAGTTAACTCTATTGCAACTCTAATAGCATTCTTCCAATATCTCAGGGGCTGCCCCAAAGAAGAGGGAGTCAAGCTATTCTCCAAAGCACCTGAGGGCAGGACAAGAAGCAATGGAAGGAAACTAATCAAGGAGAGAAGCAACCTAGAACTAAGGAGATATTAATCAGTGGAACAATTTGCCACCAGAAATTGTTGGTGCTCCAACACTAGAGGTTTTGAAGAAGAGGTTGTCTTCTTCTACCATTTGTCTGAAATGGTATTTCAGGGTTTCCTGCCTGAGCAGGAGGTTGGACTAGAAGACCTCCAAAGTCCCTTCCAACTCTATTATTCTGTTATTCTCATCTCCCTTCAAAGGCTGAGGGTGGAATTGTGAAGGCACCCAGCATGAGGCGAGAGATCCTCTTCTACCCAATTATCTCTTGTAATAGATCGCACGAACACAAGTCAACAATCCAGAACAAGCCTGCTCACCATGTGAGCAATATATCTATAACTGGCAAGGGGGTGGAGAAGGTAGGAAGAAAATAATTGACAAGTACGCGAGGCTGAAGAAGAGCTGTTAATTTCTTCACGCTGGCAAAACCCAAGGAGATGAGTCCTAATGAGAATGTCCCATCACGAAATAAGAGTGACCTTTTTCATCATAATGATCGCTGAAGATGTTTAATCAGCCTTTTGATGGCACTGAGAAATGGATGCACTTTGCAGAAACTGGTCCATTAAATGATAATTGCTATTTCAAGCAAACTGCATGTTTTTTTTTTCCTTTTTTGTTTACGATTTTCCTTTTCATATATATATATATATATATTATGCTTTTAACATTGCAAGCTACGTGGAATTTTTTTGGGGGGGGAAGAAGGAAGGAAGGAAGGAAGGAAGGAAGGAAGGAAGGAAGGAAGGAAGGAAGGAAGGAAGGAAGGAAGGAAGGAAAGAAGGAAGGAAGGAAGGAAGGAAGGAAGGAGGAAAGGAAGGAAGGAGGGAGGGAGGGAGAGAGGAAGGAAGGAAGGAAGGAAGGAAGGAAGGAAGGAAGGAAGGAAGGAAGGAAGGAAGGAAGGAAGGAAGGAAAGGAAGGAAGGAAGGAAATGATATCTCACATGGCCCTGGTTAAAAAGGAGAAAATATCAGTTCAACTTATTATTTTACTCTACCTTCAAAATGTGGCATCTTCTGCAAAATCCATGCCAGTTGCCAAGTGCATGAATTTTGATCACATGGCTGTGTGTATGTGCAACGGTCATAAATGTGGAAAAACAGTCATAGCTCACTGTCTTCAGTCCTGCTTTAACTTCGAACTGTCGCTTAACGGATTATTGCAAGCTGACTCCCTCCCTCTTACTGATCATGGGAAGTGAAATGAAATGTGGGAAGGAACCTCGTCCTAAGGGCAGATCCCGTTGCTATCAATTTCCCAACATCGGGAAGAAAACTAAGCGAGGAAGGAATTATTTGACTTTCATGCAGATGTTTATTTTTGACCCCGTGTGCACACGGAGGCCTCTAGGAAGCCGAGAAGAACTGAAATTCAGCCCTTTCTCCGTGTCTCCCATCGTCAAATGATACAAACCCTGGTTTTATACCCACCAGAAATGATACCAACCGAGGCCTCGTGTGGTTATGAACCTAATAGATGTTTGCTCAACACTGCCATTTATGGAAGCCGCCAGGGAGAGAGTTTGGCAGAACTTCAGCGAAGCGTACACTGCTGTTTTGTTTGCTATTCTTTTTCTTTTTAAAAAAAAACAAAACAAAAGAACAGAACAGAACAGAAAACAGTGGGAAAATGTCCTTTAGCGCTTAGGAGTCGTTTGCACAATCTGATGTTTACACTTCATACGGTGTTATTTTGAGACAGATGCAAAGGAAACGTGATTTATCGGCTTCGTCTCCAAGTCCAAAGCTTTTCAGGGCACAAAATGATGATCTTGGAGCAACGTGAGAAAGTTTGGAGATGACGCCCATTGTTTGGCCTTCGTGAAGAGAAGGCTTATGGGAGACCTGATAACAATCACACTTAGACTTATATACCACTTCACAGTGCTTTACAGCCCTCTCTAAGCGGTTTACAGAGTCAGCCTATTGCCCCCTCCCAATCTGGATCCTCATTTTACCGACCTCGGAAGGATGGAAGGCCGAGTCAACCTTGAGCTGGTGAGGATCGAACGATTGGCAGTGGGCAGAGTTAGCCTGTGATACTGCATTCTACGCACTGCGCCATCACAGCTAATCAGCAGTCTGCAACAATCTGGGTCTTCATTTTACTGGCCTCGGAAGAATGGAAGGCTGAGTCAACCTTGAGCCAGTCAGAATAGAACTGCTGCTATGTTCCTCCCTCCCTCCCTCCCTCCCTCCCTCCCTCCCTCCCTCCCTTCCTTCCTTCCTTCCTTCCTTCCTTCCTTCCTTCCTTCCCAAGCAATAGCAGACTTATATACCATTTCACAGTGCTTTACAGCCCTCTCTAAGCAGTTTACAAAGTCAGCCTCTTGCCCCAAAAATCTGGGTCCTCATTTTACCCACCTCAGAAGGATGGAAGGCTGGGTCAACCATGAGCCTCAAACTCCCAGAATGAACAGTGAGTTAGTCTGCAGTACTGCATTCTAACCACTGTGCCACCACGGTTCTTGATAGCAGTCTTCCAATACTTGGAAGAGCTGCCACAGGGAAGAGGGTATCAACGTATCCCCCCACAGCACCTGAGCATAGGGCAAGAAGCAATGTGTTGGAGGCAGAAAAAGGGCCATCTGGGAGTTATGTGCTGCCTCCAGAGCCTCCAGAGTCTGACGTCAGTGAGGCAGAGGAACAGGGGAAGCCTGTTCCCAGTGCGCGCATGCACAGAGCTGCCAGAAGGCAAGATCAGTTAGGACAAAAGGGGCGACTCGGGAGTAAGGCTTGGAGATGATTGGCCTATCCCATAAGACATAAAGGAGGAGCAAAGGCACGTGAACCTTTGCAGGAAGCAACTTTGTTTGTGCTGGTCGGTTTAAATTCTGAAGCTCAGTTTTGACTTTGTGCTCCGTTTGGCCTTGCAAAGCTAATTGCCGATTAGGTCTTTGGCAGCGTGTCAAGGCAGATAAAGGTGGGTGCTTATCAGCCTTCTCCCGAAGGACCATGGCAGACTTCTGTCGGACTCTTTACCAACTCTTTGTGACTCATGACGGGCTGTGAATGAACAATAATTCACAGCTGTTGAAATAAAAAGAGGGCTTTGGGGACTAATCGTGTGCTTTTTACTGTCTCAGGAAGCCTAAGGTCAGGACACTGATACTACGATATTGTCCTTCTCTTTGCATGGCCAAGAAGTGAAAAATGCAGAACAAGGAAGTTGCAAGAACCCTACAAGGGAACAGAGACAAACATAGCAACAGAAGATCCTATAAACACCCCCTCTGGATGGAAAAACATGTTTCTTCCTCTCTTGGTCCGTGTCCTATTTTCATCTCGTATCCCACTTGGTAATTTTCTTTCTAATTGTAAACAGCACAGAAGATCAGGAGATCATCGGGAAAAAAAAGAAAAGAAAAGAAACTTAAAAGGCTTTTTTCAATAGCCCTTGTAGAAAAAGAGGCTGGCGTCTGTTTTCATTGAGGGGAGAAAGCATTGTCCAATTCCTCACAAATTAAGACGCCGCACTTCCCTACAGCGATTGGCTCACGATTGTTTCCAGAGTCAGTCCCCTCCGCTCTATTTATAAAATAACATGCAATTTCTCTCACCCGCTGCAGCTGAATTGTTCTCAGCTGAAAAGTCATGATATCTACGGGTTTAGCACTTTTTAATCCATCCCCTCTCGTTTGAGGGAAGCCAACCTCTATAGGTACCGTGTTTCCCCGAAAATAAGACCCTGTCTTATATTTTTTTGAACCCCGAAATAAGTGCTTGGCCTTATTTTCGGGGATGTCTTATTATTTTGGGGCACCTGGAGCAAGATGGGGCTCCTCTTGCCGTCTTACCTGATTTCCAGCTCTGTCTCCCTAACCCTATCCAGAGGAAATGGCAGGGACCAGCTGCACATGTGGTTAAATATTTTCAAGGAGGGCTTATTTTCAGGGAGGGCTTATTTGTGGGGGGGGGGGCTTATTTTAGCGCATGTGCTCAAAAGCCCGATTGGGCTTATTATCAGTGGACATCTTATTTTAGGGGAAACTGGGTAATAAACACTGAGAGTCAAAAGAGGGCTTAATTTATTTGTTTGTTTGTTTGTCAAACATGTACAAGATAACAAGTATAGGTATGAACATAAACATGAACAAAGGAAATAAATACAGATAAATGGGGACAGTAGGACAGGGACGGTAGGCACGCTGGTGCGCTTATGCATGCCCCCTTTACGGACCTCTTAGGAATGGGGTGAGGTCCACGGTAGACAGTTTGAGGTTGAAGCTGTGAGGGTTTGAGGCTGTAACAACCAAGTTGGGTAGAGCATTCCAGGAGTTGACCACTCTGTTGCTGAAGTCGTATTTTCTGCAATCGAGTTTGGAGCGGTTTACCTTGAGTTTATATAGATTGTTTGCCTATTATTGTGGCCGTTGACAGGTAAGACGTTGTAGCAGACAATTTTGTGTACTATGCTTAGATCGGGCCACAGGTGGCACAGTTCCAGATTGTCCAAGCCCAAAATTTCAAGCCTGGAAGCATAGGGAGTTCTATTGTGAGTAGAGCAGTGGAGTACTCCTCTCGGGAAATACCTCTGAACCTGCTCAATCGTGTTAATGTCTGATATACAGTGTGGGTTCCAAGCAGATGAGCTGTATTCAAGAATTGGTCTGGCAAGGTTTTGTATGCTCTAGTTAGCAATACAATGTTACCCGAGAAGAAACTTCACAAAATTAGGTGCACTGATTCACTTGCAAATATCTCGTACTTCCATGCCAGAAGCACCAAAATACTTCTTTTGTGAAAGGATTGACTGGTCACATCAACATTGCTCTGGAGGTATCCAGTTGGGGTTTCCTTTCACATTGCTGTTGAAGTTGCCTATAGAAGTGGTACCTATTTGTCTACTTACAGTCGCCTGCTTTCAAACTGCTGGGTTGGTGGGAGCTGGAGCATGTGACAGGAGCTCATACTGCCCCGTGGCTGGAATGGGTCTCGAACGCCGATCGTCAGCCCAGCAATCTAACCTTGTGAACCACCACACTTCCACACTGTCAATATTTCGTGATCTAATGGTGTTAGAACCTCTGCTAAACATCACCTGAACTGTGGTGGACATTTCCTCATTCACTAAATCTTCTGGTTCCTCTTTTTTCCTTCTCTGGCCCAATATATGGTTGAATGCAACCACAGAAGAATAAACATAGCCTCCTCAACAAAACCAAACATCTAAAATTAAAGCAGCTGTAATGATTTGGAATGAACATGGTGGCTCAGTGGCTAAGATGCTGAGCTTGTTGATCGAAAGATCAGCAGTTCAGTGGTTCGAATCCCTAGTGCCGCATAACGGGGTGAGCTCCCGTGACTTGTCCCAGCTTCTGCCAACCTAGCAGTTCGAAAGCAGGTAAAAAATGCAAGTAGAAAAATAGGGACCACCTTTGGTGGGAAGGGAACAGCGTTCCGTGCACCTTTGGCATTGAGTCATGCCAGCCACATGACCACGGAGACGTCTTCGGACAGCGCTGGCTCTTTGCCTTTGAAACGGAGATGAGCACCGCCCCCTAGAGGTGGGAATGACTAGCCCATATATGCGAGGGGAACCTTTACCTTTACTGATTTGGATGCTTCTGACCAAACAAATGCTCATTAAACGTTCACATTTAAAAAGAAAAAAACCAAAAGAAAACTTTTATTTGTTTCCTTCAATGTCAGAATGATGAGGTGCAGTTGGGTTCCTCAAGCATATTGAGAAGCAACAGAGAAAGTCTTTAAAAAAAGGAAAGGCAGCTCTAAGTTAATCAAATTTCACAGAGGGTGAATGCATAAGAGCTGGAAGCAATAGACTGGGTTGGGGCATAGATTTTTTAATTTATTTTTCCACACTCAAATATCTTCTTCCCACTTGAGAAAACAAATTAACGAGGCTGTTGCAAGAATGTAAGATTTTGGCATCAATATTTGCTCATCCTTAGAGTGAAAGAAAGCAGAGAAAAGCGGTGTCGGAATCGTTACGGGAATCCTTCTTAGGTCCGTGTCATTTACCTGAAGCCCCACGTTGGATCTTCTTCCAGGTTCTTTTCCATTTTAAGTTGGTCGACGTCACCTGCGTAGGCTTCAGATCACCTTAAAGCCTCCCTAAATATTGCATAACTATTATTTTAATAGTTGTGCAAACCACCCCAAATGGGATACAATGACATGGATAGCATTCCCATCAGAGATGGGTTTCAGCAGGTTCTGACCAGTTCTGGAGAACCGGTAGCGGAAATTTTGAGTAGTTTGGAGAACCGGCAAATACCACCTCTGACTGGCCCCGCCCCATCTATTCTCTGCATCCAGAGTCCCAGCTGATCGGGAGGAACTGGGGATTTTGCAGTAACCTTCCCAGGAAGTGGGGAGGGAATGGAGATTTTACAGTATCCTTCCCCTGCCACACTCACCAAGCCACGCCCACAGAGCCAGAAGTAAAAAAAATTAGAATCCCACCACTGATTCCCATGCATTGCATTTGACCTCAATTAATCCATTTTCACTTTTTGTCAAGGTTCTGTATCTTGTATTTTATCCTGATCCAATTTCATTCTTGGAACATGTGTCGAACTTCACGTGGTGTTGTGACCGAGGCCCAAGAAGGTAGTAATCGACGCAAACAGTTCCAAAACAAAGAGACTTTATTAGAACAGCTGAGAATTAACTGATACTCAGTATAGTCCAAACTGAATCAAAACAAACTCTTCATAACACAAATTCTTCAGTCTAATCACCAACCTTGGTATAATTAGGCAAACTGCCAAAGGTTTCTCTTGGCAAAAGTTCAAAAGCAGAAGACGCCAACAAGAGATAAATGCAGCAAGACTATCAACGATGTTTTCCGACAAAGAGCCCAAGAGCCGTTGCTGGTCTTTTAAGCCTTATGAGAGGAGCCAATCATCTCTTGGCCCTATTCCCTAGTCGTCCTCTTTGCTTGAGCTGCTCTTGCCTTCTGGCAGCTCTTCTCATACGTGCACTAGGAACAGGCTCCTCCTGTTCCTCTGCCTCTCTACTGTCAGCCTCTGGAGGCTCCGGAGTCCGCGCATCACTCCCCGATGGCCCTGGCCCCATCTCTGCCTCCGACGCAGAGCCTTCATCCGGGGCTTCCCCAGCCTCCAGGACTGGCCCATGTTCTTCCTCAGCTCATCGCTCTCCGACTCCGCTGCCAGCTTCGCAGGCTGCTGGCGGACCACAACACATGGTTGGCAAAACCAAGGAAACAAGAAGAATAGACATTTCAGTTAAATTTTTTTAATGCTCCATGCACAATCTTGAAACTAAGAGGAAATTCTCAGCTTCGATTAATGTGACTTCCTCCCCCACACACATACAAAGTTCTCATCATATGGGTTAAGTATCTGAGATACTTTCGTTGACTTATCCCATCTTTCCCATAATCTCTCAGTGTATCCACAATGTCACCTCAAATAAAACCGAGGTGAGCCTCAGGATACCCAAAGAATACTTTTTCTGATCTCAGGAAACAGCCAGACATGACTGCAGATGACATCTCTGTTTTTTCCCAAAAAAAAAAAGACCAACAACACTTTAAGAGCAAATGTAAATTCGGTCAAGTATGTTATATAAAGGGAGAATTGGTAATCCTGACTTTTCTTTCTCCTCATGGAATAATGGCAGGTCAGTTTTATTCCTTAGCAGAACATTGAAGGAACTGCTGACACCATGGTTTGGTTACCACACTATAAAAAAAGATGTTGAGACTCTGGAAAGAGTGCAGAGAAGAGCAACCAGGATGATGAGGGGACTGGAGGCTAAAACATACGAAGAACGGTTGCAGGAACTGGGCCTGGCTAGTCTAGTGAAGAGAAGGACCAGGGGAGACAGGATAGCAGCCTTCCAATATTTAAGGGGCTGCCACAGAGAGGAAGGAGTCAAGCTATTTTCCAAGGCATCTGAAGGCCAGACAAGGAATAATGGATGGAAACTGAACCAGGAGAGACTCATCTTGAAAATAAGGATAAATTTTCTGATAGTGAGAACAATGGAACAGAAGTTGCCTTCAGAAGTTGTGGGAGCTTCATCACTGGAGGCTTTCAAGAAGAGATTGGCCTGCCATTTGTCAGAAATGGTGTAGGGTCTCCTACTTGAGTGGAGGGTTGGACTAGATAACCTATAAAGTCCCTTCCAACTCTGTTAATCTGTCTACCATGGGGGGAAAAAACCTCAATTATGTTTGCATCTGTTTGCATCCGTTCAAATGCAAAATCTACCAGCTGGAGATCTGTTTGCAGATTGTTGCAGACAGCTAATAAACATTCAGCCGAAAATCAAACGAAGTAGGTTTTGATTCCAATGGCCACCCAGCTCCTGAGAGTTTCTTCGTCATTCGTCTTTCAAATGAGATGTTTATGTTCAGAATTGACGGCCTCGGCCTCGTGGTTTAATGGTAGACACGATCATGCCATCTCCTTGGCAAGGATGAAGGAAAACGCAATGTTTTGCTCTCTCCTGAATCCTTTTTCATCTTAAAATGTTTAATTAGTCGAGCAGTATGTTTTTCAATATAAATGATGCTTAATCTATTTCTGGTAGAAATCCATCCATTTCTGTTTAGTGCAGGTGCTCATTTTTTTTTTTTTTGACCTCAAATTTCTTTCCAACCCATTTCCACTTCTATTTGCAATTTTAAACCCACAAGAAAATCCGTACACCTGTTTGTCTGCGTTTCTCCTCCACATGTCTGCCAAGTAATTCCTTTCCAATTTCCTTCTTTGGGGTTTTTTTTTTCCCCTTAACATATTTTTCCTTCAATTTTGCATGGAGAACTGCTTCACGAAATTCTCGAGTACAGGAAGTTACTCCTGTAGCGAACCAGTAGCGGTGGTGGTGGGAGGCTCCGCCCACCTGCCTGGACGTCTCTGCACATGTGCAGAAACTTCTGTGTGTGCCTGTGAGCAAACCGGTAGCGATGGGATTTGAAACCTACTACTGGTCCAGTTATATATGAATCAAGTAAACTAGTATAAATACCGTACTTTTCGGAGTATAAGACGCACTCCTCCCCCATAAAAGTGCGTGGAAAATCTGTGCATCTTATGCACTGAATGTTGCTGAAGCCCCGCCCACCTGCCAATCCTCACCCTTCGGCCATTTTCGGCCTCCACACGTTGCGTTTTCAGCCTCCGCACACTTCATTTTAGACCCATTCCAGGTTGCTGAGATCGCCACAGCCCATCGTCACCTCCACACGTCATGTTTTTGGCCTCGGTGCGTAGTGTTTTTGGCCTCCGCTTGCTCTGTTTTAGAGCCGTACCAGACTGCAGGGATCGCCACAGCACACTGCCACCAATCGCCGCTTCCAGGCGGTGGGGAACTGGCCAAAAATGTGATGCAAAGAGGCGGCGATCAGTGGTGATGTGCTGTGGTGATCCACGCAGTCTGGAACGGATCTAAAATGGAGCATGTGGAGGCCGAAAACGCGACATGCTGAGACCAAAATGTGACGTGCGGAGGTGGCGATGGGCTGTGGCGATCCTCGCAGCCTGGAACAGCTGATTGGTGGTATTCCAGGAGGCCAATCCAACCGCCAATCAGCTGCTCATGCTGAATCAGGCTGCGATAATGAGCTGAAGCTGACCAAGCTGTTTGCTGTTTGCTGCAAGGATGCTAGCCAGATAAATACCGATGGATGCTGGTAGACAGAGGCAGATTTTTTTTTTGTTTGTTTTCCTCCCCAAAACCTAATGTGCGTCTTATACTCTGGAGCATCTTATGCTCCAGAAAATATGGTATATAACCATTTCGTTCTCTGTGATCCTCTGTTTTTGCAGAAGACTAGGAAAACTTCTCAAACCCATAAGGAGAATCAGAATCAAACATCAAAAACCTAAAAAAATTTTTTTTTTAGCTTGTAAAAGTATTACTTTTTCTTAAGGCCAGTGCTGCCCATAGATCCTGTTTATAGCATCTGTTAGAAATTCTGTTTCTATAAAGCACCACACAGAGCAAACAAAGAGTACAATCACCATGTGCTTTACTGCTCAACTATATTACTGTAACAGGAAACAGGAAACTCTACTTAGAGCAAAAAAACAGAGAGTATATACCATAGATCCAAACTTGTAAATACTGCCATCTACTGGCTGAATACTACTCCGTTGTTGCATAGAAATACATTCCAACAACATCCAAGTACACATAAAACAGGACTTGAAAACCATAACCTGTGATGTTTGGTATTTCCGAGATATGGTCCAATTGACCAGAATTTGTAGAGAGTGATGTACTAGTATTTTGGGTTGTTGTTGTTGTTTTGTTTGTTTTATGAGATACTTTTCATCTACCCAGTAAGTAGATGGGGGAAAAAAGGCTCATACTTGACCAATCCATCTTGTTTTCTTTGTTCTTAGTCTACTCCCTTAGTAGGTGGTAGCATCTAGCTTTGCAGACGTCAGAAATTAAACACGTTCTGTTTACTACTTGGATGTGAAGCTGTCTCAGAACGCCAAGACCAGACTGAGCTGTCCAAAATAATTTCCATAAAAAGCCACCTCTATAACCTTGCAGAAAACTGCACTGAGGTAGACTCAACCCAACGGGGCTTTGACATCAACTATTTATTCCTACATTACAACGGTTATTTTCTTCCGTTTCTCTATGGTGCAAAATAGACATTCCCCCAGAAAAATCTTCTTACTGACCAACATTGCCCCGAGGTCTTCTCGATTCAAGGAAATGACAAGCGCAGAAAATGAAATACATGTTCTGCACCAAAACGAGGCAGATTAGAAGGACCGCGTAGCATTGGGATAGCATCCGAGTCTTTATTTCCAGCTCCTCGCAGGTAAGTGAAGCATGCTAGAAACATCTTAGCTATAATAATCTGCAGAAGCAGAGCTGGCTTCCCCTTTTAGCCTTTCTATTTCCAAGTCAATTGACAGTATTCCCTCATGTCACGCTTATCTGTTTCATAGAAACAGATATTTTGCACTCAAGTCATGATTCTTTCCACATTTGAACTCCAAGACTGAAACTTACGTTCATGGTGAATTGGACAGTCTAACTATTGGAAGCTTCTAAACTCACGCCCTGGGAAAGAGGAACAGATTTTGAAATATAGAATGGATAATTTTGCAAAGGAAACGTAGCAAAGAAAAATAGATGCATCAGAGTTTGTTTGTTTTTTTAGAAAGCATCTCCAAGACATTAGCCATCCGAGAGAGGTAATGAGCAGAATTTTGTGACTTAAGATAATATCCATCTTAATTTTCTTTCGGAGACGAAGTTTCTCTTTTACCCAGCAATTAAAAAAAAACTTTGCTGAAAAGTGATAAATGGAAACAGATGTGCACACTGCACATAATGAACCAGGAAAGGTGAGTTTTTTTCTCCCCCCTGGTTTTCCTTCTTTTTAAATATACAGAAGACATTATACCAGATGTTAAAACATCAAAAAGGTTTTTCATTTTTCTACAGGATTCAAACTTGTGTCTGCTGAATCTTGGCATTATCACATAGAGGAGGATCCAAAAGGCCTTTCAAAATTCAACCCCAAATTTTCAGACAGCAAAAAAAAAAAGGGGGGGTAGAAATACTGTACATATAGATAAGGACAGACAGATGAGATATGACAGAAAGATGAGACAGAGAGTTAGAGTCAAAAAGTGAGAGAGAGAAATAGATGAGAGAGAGAAAGATGAGAGAAGGAGAGAGAGAGATGATAGAGAATGAATAAATGGGCAGATAGGTGGGTGAAAGATAGCTAGGCAGAGTGACAAACATATGGATGGAAGAATGGAAGATAGCTAGCTAGATGATACTATTTTCCCCCGAAAATAAGCCCTCCCGGAAAATATTTAAACCCATGCACAGCCGGTCCCTACAATTTCCTCTGGTTAGGGTTAGGGAGACAGAGCTGGAAATCAGATAAGATGGCTAGAGGATCCCTGTCTTGCTCCACACACCCCAAAACAATAAGACCTCCCCGAAAATAAGGCCGAACACTTATTTCGGGATTCAAAAAAATATAAGACATGGTCTTACTTTCGGGAAAACACGGTAGATAAATGATGGAGAGAGAGAGGGAGGGAGGGAGAGAGAGAGAAAGAAGAACAGATAGATGGACAGGGATGCATGGATGAATGGATGAATGGAAGATAGACATACTGACAGACATATGAAAGATAGATAGATAGATAGATAGATAGATAGATAGATAGATAGATAGATAGATAGATAGATAGAACTAGGGCTGTAGAACATCTTAGTTTATGTAGGTAAAACCTGGCTAGAAAGAATATGCACATAAAAGCCTACGAAAAAGAAAAAGACACATTGTACCTTTACAGGGAGGATACTTGAGAAGAGGGTGTGGCTCACTGATGACGCCTTACAAGGCAGAAATAGCTATTTGAGTCTCCCAAATTGCAGCACAGAGTTGTTGCTTTTCAGCAAGATACAAAAAGCCCAGAAACTTGTGAATGAGATTTCATAGAACTCGGGCTGTAGAACATCTTAGTTTACGTAGGTAAAACCGGGCTAGAAAGAATATGCACATAAAAGCCTACGAAAAAGAAAAAGAAAGAAAGAAAGAAAGAAAGAAAGAAAGAAAGAAAGAAAGAAAGAAAGAAAGAAAGAAAGATAGATAGATAGATAGATAGATAGATAGATAGATAGATAGATATAGAAAGACAGATAGACAGACAGATAGATATAGAAAGACAGACAGACAGACAGACAGATAATTATAGGCATAGGCCAGAGTTAAAAATAAAACATGTTAAAAATAAGAAAAAGAACGCAAAACAGGATAAGAAAATTACAGCTGATAGCAGATTTATTGGTAAGGCAGTCGAGATGTGTCCGTTTTGCCATTACACGCAGTCTAACAAAATTCAGCTATGCTCCAGGAAACTAAATCATACTGAACCGATCACAACAACTGGTGGCTGTTTGTTCTAAATTTCTCTAGGGGGAAGGAGGCATTATTTGATCAAGGGTAACAGTGGCCTTGAAAAATAGGCCAGCACAAACATTTCTCATGGTAACGCCGGCACTAAAAGAGTGAAGGACACCATCCTCCTCCACCAAGAGAAATTCTCACAAAAGCTCTTATGAAATAAATTTTTTAGGACAAATTCTTTGTGTGTGTGAGAGAGAGAGAGAGCGGGGAGACAGTGAATGAAAAACGTTGGGTGAAAATGGCCCTTTTCTTCCACCTCGCCCTAACGTTATAAAATCCTGATGGCGAACCTATGACACGTGTGCCACAAGTGGCACGCGGAGCCATATTTATTTATTTATTTATTTATTATTAAATTTCTATACCGCCCTTCTCCCTGAGGACTCAGGGCGGTGTACAGCCAAAATTAAAAAACATGCAGTACAAATATTAAAAAACAATTAAAAGATATATAAATTTGGCCCAATTAAAACTCACTACCAATTAGTACCCACTCACTATCTGTGGGCACACGAGCGTTTCCCTAGCTCAGCTCCAGCGCGCATGTGCGCTCCGGCCAGCTGATTTTCGGGCGTCTCGGGCCCACCGAAAGTCGGGAATTGGGCCGTTTCTGGCCTCCAGAGAGCCTCCAGGGGAGGGTGGGGAAGGCTGTTTTTGTCCTCCCCAGGCTCCAAGAAAACCTCTGGGGCGGGTGAAAAAAGAGCCTACTAGGTCCACCGGTAAGCTTTTTGCCAGCATATAAATCGAACTAATAAATAAATAAATAAATAAATAAATAAATAAATAAATAAATAAATGAATGAATGAATGAATGAATGAATGAATGAATGAATGAATGAATGAATGAATGAATAAACCTCGCTACGCCTAGAAGCCACGAAGCCAGCTGAAATCCAAGGGCTCCTTTCATGCTGGGGCCGTAGGAGAAGGAACCTGTGTGCTGCTGCTATTATTCCTTTTCGTTTGTTTGTTTTTGTTTTTTTCTTTTCTTTTCCTCCTAAGTGTTCTTCAAACGAAATGAGATGGATGCCGCATGCATTATGCAGAGGTGGAAGGATTGATTTGCTAGGTCACACACTTCCCCGAGACCCATTACACGGCGGGCTTTAAATAATTAAACGCAGGGCCGCTCACCTCCGCAGAGCTCAACCACAGCATCTGACACCCACTAAGGAGACCAGCACTGACCTCCAACTTTTCCCGGCGTTCGTATTCCTTCGGAGAAAAAAAATCCCTAGGCTGCAAACATATCATATGGAATCGGTGCGAAACCCCGCTTTCCCAACAACCCTATCCCTTAGCCACGGCAGATGGGGATGATGGGACTTGTGGTCCAACCCAGCAGGAAGGTCACATGTGTTCCAACTCAAGGCTCTGGATCTTGTTCCTTTCCAAGATCTGATCGTTCGAGCCACAGCAAGGATGTCTGTTTTGTCGTTGCGTTGGGAAGCACAACGTAGATAAAATTCCCTATCCTTGAAATTTTAGGTCTGGATAGCCTCAAACTACGCCGTTTAAGTTCCGACCTATGCTTAGTTCATAAGATGATTTACCAAAACGTCCTACCCAGGGGTGAAATGCTCCCGGTTCAGACCGGATCGCCCGATCCGGTAGCGATGGCGGCGGATGGTTCGGAGAACTGGTAGCAAAAATCCCTGCGACACCCCACAGACACACACACACACACCATGGCGAGCTGAGCCACACGATCATCAGAGGCTTTTCTTTTACCTTTAAAAGCATTTTTTCTACAACCTCTTCCGACGAAAAAATGCTTTTAAAAGTAAAAAAAAAAAAAAAGCCTCTGATGATCGCAGGCAACTCAGCTGGGATCGTCAGAGGCTTTTCAAAGCATTTTTTTCTGCAACCTCTTGGCCGAAGAGGTCGTTAAAAAATGCTTTGAAAAGCCTCTGACGATCCCAGCTGAGTTGCCTGATCGGCAGAGGCTTTTCAAGGCATTAGAAAAAATGCTTTGAAAAGTTTTTTTTTTTTTAAAAAAAAGGTTGGCCACGCCCACCCAGTCACATTACCCCCACCACCACCAAACCATGCCCACAGAACCAATAGTAACAAATTATACATTTCACCCCTAGTCCTACCTGTAAATAAGTACTTTAACTCCAACCGTAATAACATGAGGGCTACCAATAGATTCAAACTCAATGCAATTCGCTCTAATCTTGATTGTAAGGAAATATGACTTCTGCAATAGAGTAGTAATTGTCTGGAACACTCTACCTGTTGTTAGTCTCTCTAACCCCCATCCCTTTCACCTTAAACTGTCTACCGTGGCCCTTTCACGTTTCTTAAGAGGTCCCTAAAGGGACTTGCATAAGTGCACCAGCGTGCCTACCTTCCCTGTCCTACTGCCCCCATTTATATGTACTCATTTTATGTGTTTATGGCTATGTTTTGCCTATTTATATCCTTTTATTTGTGCCAATTTTTTTTTCATGTGTCCATGTCTATGTCTATACTGTTACTTGTTTCCTTGTGCTTGTTGACCAATAAATAAATAAAAAAGAAAGAAAGAAAGAAAGAAAGAAAGAAGGAAGGAAGGAAGGAAGGAAGGAAGGAAGGAAGGAAGGAAGGAAGGAAGGAAAGAAAGAAAGAAAGAAAGAAAGAAAGGAAGAAAGAAAGAAAGAAAGAAAGAAAGAAAAATAGATTGTGCCCTACACCATTTCTGACAGATGGCAGTCCGCTCTCTTCTTGAAAGCTTCCAGAGATGAAGCTCCCACAACTTCTGAAGGCAACTTCTGTTCCATGGGTTGATTGTTCTCACCGTCAGAAAATTCCTCCTTATTTCCAGGCTGAATCTCTCCTTGATCAGTTTCCATCCATTATTCCTTGTCTGGCCTTCAGGGGCTTTGGAAAATAGCTTGACCCCCTTCCTCCTCTCTGTGGCAGCCCCTCAAATATTGGAAGATGCTATCATTGTCTCCCCTGGTCCTTCTCTTCACTAGACTAGCCAGTCCCAGTTCCTGCAACCGTTCATTGTATGTTTTAGCCTCCAGTCCCCTAATCATCTGGTCTTCTTAAGAGCAATTATAATTAAGAAGGAAGGGGAAAGAAGAGCAGGAGAGAGGGTAAAAAGGGGAGGAAGAAGAGAGGAGAGGGGAAAGAGGAAAGGAAGTAGGAAAGGAGAGGAGAGGAGGAATGAGGAAAGAAGAAAGAAAGGAGGAGAAAGAAGGGAAGGGAAAAAGGAAAGTTTGTAGGAAAACAAAAGAAGGGAATGGTAAAAGAGCAGACCCGAACAAATAATTAATTAATTACCTAATGGAAGTTAAAGAAGAAGATGAACGAACAATGTATAAGGATGGATAAAAGACTGTACATTTAAACATGTTGATGAAAAATAAAAATAAAAAACTTTTTTCAAAAAAAAAAAGAGCAGCTATAATTGGAATTTTACATTTTGCAGTGATTCTCTAACATTACATCCAAATGTCCTTCTGTTCGTAGTTTACCTTTTCTAATTGTCAAACTCACAAACCCCAAGTTCATTTTTTCCTTCCTTCCTTCCTTCCTTCCACAAAAAGCCTAAATTTTTAGAGTGTAAAAAGCCTTTTTGAAAAGTCTCCTCCTTTTTTTTTTACAGTTAAAAAAATACAAAAAAACCTAACAAGCATAATTTGTCTGCAAAACAAAACCCTCGTAGCAACTAGATCTATGAAGAACCGCAGCCAGGTAGCAAAAATCTCACAGAAGACACTGTCAGAATATCATCACCCCAGGAAAAGTCCTGATTCCATTCACCCTAGGCTGCCATTCATTCGTTTCCTTCGTCTGTTCGTTCATTCATCCGTTTAGCAGGCCCTGGTTGCTAAGGGTCCTGACCACTTCAAAGGAGCCTCCGAGGAGATGGAGAAAGAGACGGAAGAATTTGCTCCGAGTTAAAAAGGGCATTTACAGCCCGTTGCTAAAGGTTCTTTGTTCCAGCAGCTCTGAGTCCTGCAAGGGCTCCATTGAAGGAGCAGAAAACAGTAGGTGAAGCATAGCCCAGAGCCGTTTTGGCAATCCATAACGCCTTTGCTGGGGCTGAAAATATAAGACCATCAGCAAAGCAAGCTTGAGGGAGGGGGAGAGGAGAGAGAGAGAGAGAGAGAGAGAGAGAGAGAGAGAGAGAGAGAAATGGAAGGAGGGGAAGAGAGAGAGAAATGGAGAGAGGAAGGGAGAGAGAGGAATGGGGGAGGGAGAGGGAGGGAGAGAGAGGGAGGGAGGAAGGGAGAGGGAGAGAGAGAGGAATGGAGGGAGAGAGAGAGAAGGGGGAGAGAGGAATGGGGTGAGGAAGATGGAGAGGGAGAGGGAGAGAGAGGGAGGGAGAGGGAGAGGGAGAGGAATGGAGGGAGAGAGAGAGAGAAAAATTGAGAGAGGGAGAGGAATGGAGGGAGGGAGACAGAGTCAGAGACAGAGAGAGGAATGGAGGGAGGGAGAAGGAGAGAGAGAGGAATGGAGGGAGGGAAGGGAGAGAGACAGAGAGAAATGGAGGGAGGGAGGGAAAGAGAGGAATGGAAGGAGAGGGAGACAGAGATGGAGAGAGAGAGGGAGAGAGAGGAATGGAGGGAGGGAGAGAGAGGAATAGAGGGAGGGAGAGGGAGAGAGAGAGAGACAAATGCAGGGAGGGAGGGAGGAAGGGAGGGAGGAAGGGAGAGAGAGATAGGAAGGGAGAAAGGGAGAGAGAGACGGAGAGGGAGAGGGAGAGAGAGGGATGAAGGGAGGGAAAGAGGGAGAGAGGGAGGGAGGGAGGAAGGGAGGGAAGGAGGGAGAGGGAGAGGAAGAGAGAGAGGGAGAGAGAGAGAGAGGGAGAGGGAGGGAGAGGAAGAGAGAGATAGCGGGAGAAAGAGAGGGAAAGGGAGGGAGGGAGAGGGAGAGAGAGGGAGGGATGGAGGGAGGAAGGGAGAGAGAGATAGGAAGGGAGAAAGGGAGAGAGAGATGGAGATGGAGAGGGAGAGAGAGGGATGAAGGGAGAGAAAGAGGGAGAGAGAGGGAGGGAGGGAGGGAAGGAAGGAGGGAGAGGGAGAGGAAGAGAGATAGGGAGGGAGAGAGAGAGGGAGAGGGAGGGAGGGAGAGGAAGAAAGAGATAGCAGGAGAAGGAGAGGGAAAGGGAGGGAGGAAGAGGGAGAGAGAGAGAGGGATGGAGGGAGGGAGAGGGAGAGGGAGGGGGAGAGAGAGAAAGAGAAGCCTACACCCCTTTGCAAATTGCATCCTCTCCATCACGCTTCCCAACTAATTGCTGCACCTTTGCAGTAGCTACGTCAGTTTGTGGGTTTGTCTGCTTCAAAACTGCACACCTCATTTCACTTTTGGAAAGGGCTATTTTTAGACCGGTTGGGAGATCAAGGCAGCGGGGACCCATGGAGGAATCCGACGCTTGGCATCTCTCTGTCCCGTTGTGCCCAATTGAAAAGGGGAGAAATGTGAATTTCATTAGCGCGAGATGGCGAGTAAAATTTCTTCTCTGGGTGACAGGAAAGAGAGGAGAACAAATTTGGTTGTTTTCTTCCCCCCCCCCCAAGATGCTGTGAGACGCACACGGGCTTCCACGGCGATGCCACAAAGACTCTGCTGGAGTTGGGCACCCAATCAATGTTAAGAGAGAGGGCCTCCCCAGGGTGCCGTCGGCCAGACAGTGCCGACTGGAGACCCCCAGGGGGAGACCCTTCTCTGTGGCAGCACCCGCCCTCTGGAATGACCTGCCCCCTGAGATACGCACGATATCAGACCTTCGGACTTTTCCTTTTTAATTGTTCTGTTAATTTTTGTAGGCTTGTTCTTGTCGCCTAGCTCTGCATGGGCAGAGGTCTCCCAAAGCCCGGAACGGCAGCGGGGGAAATAGGGAGCTTCGTCTGCTTCATCCCCAAAAGTAAAAAAAAACTTTTGGGGCTATGCAGAGAGCTCTACCTGCCCCCGCCGGCTCTATCTCCATTTCCACATGGAAATGGAGTTTTTTCGAGCCGCCTTTCAGTTGTAAAGGCGGCTCTTTACAGGCAATGGGGCGGCGATCCGAAGGGATCGTCTGGCGGCGGCAAGTGGCAAACCGGAAGTCAGACCTCTGGACTTTTCGTCGGGCCCTGAAAACACGCCTATTCCATCTAGCTGGGCTGGCTTGATCCCATCCTCTCAGTTTTAATTGAATTTGGTTTTAATTGGGTTGTTTTTAATATCTTGGGCCGAAATTATTTAATTGTTTTTTTAAATTGTTTTTAAATTTTATATGTAATGTTTTTTATCTTGGCTGTACACCGCCCTGAGTCCCGCAGGAGAAGGGCGGTATAGAAATAAAATAATAATAATAATAATAATAATAATAATAATAATAATAATAATAATAATAATAATAATAATAAATTCATCCATTTATTAATACCCAAAAACGATCACGTCAGCCTGGTTGATTCCAGCACAGTCCTGGAAGAAGGCAGATCCACCCACCATTGAGGAATGGACATTAAAAGTTGTGCATTTGGCAGAAATGGCAAAAATTTCATCATATCTTAAAGACCATTCAAATGAGAGATTATATATCGGAATGGAGAAGATGGATTGATTATATATAGAAGAAATATCCGAATAAGAAGATTCATATAGCTTATGAATGAAATAATTTTAAGTAGTTTATATCTGGGTTGTTTTTTTTTTGTTTTTTTTTTTGAGTTATAAGGAGTTAAGGACCTAGGGAGAATATGTAATGTAATAATTTGTTAGCATATTTTAGTTTTTGGTTTGTGAATGCTATACCCTGTGCTTGATTTCAGATGGTTCCAAAGCCAGATTGGAAAATGTTTGACGGTTTTTACTTGACCCTTTAGAAAAGGCCGTATTTCTCAACCTTGGCAGCTTGAAGAAGATGTGTGGACTTCAACTCCCAGAATTCCCCCAGTCAGCACAGAGAATTCTGGGAGTTGAGATCCACACCCCTTCAAGTTGTCAAAGTTGAGAAACACAGGCCTGGAATTTCATCGCTCCAACTCTCTGTATCAGCCAATCAGCAAGATAACTCCATAACTGAATATATATCCAATATATACCAATCCAACTGGGACGGTGTGGCTCAGTGGCTAAGATGCTGAGCTTGTCAATCGGAAGGTCGGCAGTTCAGCGGTTCGAATCCCTAGTGCCGCGTGATGGAGTGAGCTCCCGTGACTTGTCCCAGCTTCTGCCAACCTAGCAGTTCGAAAGCACGTAAAAAATGCAAGTAGAAAAATAGGGACCATCTTCGGTGGGAAGGTAACAGTGTTCCGTGAGCCTTTGGCATTGAGTCATGCCGGCCACATGACCACGGAGACGTCTTCAGACAGCGCTGGCTCTCCGGCTTTGAAACGGAGATGAGCACCGCCCCCTAGAGTCGGGAACGACTAGCACAGATGTGCGAGGGGAACTTTTACCTTTTTATACCTAGCCAAGTATAGGATTGCTCTCCTTTTTCAATTTTTAATTCAGCCTTGCAATTCACACGTCTTGAGAATTTACTGGTGGATGTTCACAATTCCAAGCATTACAATATTTTTATGTTTATTATTAAGGTAGCCTTAACATGTTTTTAAAAGAAAAGCAAAATGCCAAAAGGGTAAGAAATATACCCAACTGCAAAAAAAAAATTTTTTTTTTAAATTAATAATACCACCTAACAAGAGGTGTAAAATTTAAAGAATTTAGCGAGACCGCCCATCTCTAAATGAATAAGCCTCCGATTTTACTAAAAACCTTCAAACGATGGCTATACAATCTGATGTCTCCTGCTTTTAAAAAGGCAATTTGGCTCACAGGATTCGGTGTGACAATCTCAATTTATCATTCTCCTAATAAGAGCCTTCAGCGTTGCATGGCTCATGAATTATCATCGCCGGACTTAGGAAGGCCGGCGAAAATGGGAACAGGTTTGGGATAAAACCCGCTACCCACCCAATTTTGCAATTTTGACACGTTGTGGGGGGATGGGGAAAGAGAGGAAACCATAGGACGGTGGTAATTTATCAGCAAGTAATTCAAACCAGCACGTAATTCAAAGGTGGACCTCATACTTTGTTGAGTCATGAGACAGGAAAACAAGAGGTTGGATTCAAAATAATAAAAAGAAGACTTCTGACAACCTTAGATATCTCTTCTTGGGAGAACCTAAGGACCTTAGCAGCACCCTGCTAGATTTGGTTGGTTAGTTAGTTAGTTAGTTAGTTAGTTAGTTAGTTAGTTAGTTAGTTAGTTAGTTAGTTAGTTTGTCAAACATTTATTTATTTATTTATTTATTTATTTATTTATTTATTTATTTATTTATTTATTTATTACATTTTTATACCGCCCCCTCTCCCGAAGGACTCGGGGCGGTGAACAGCCAAAATTAAAAAACATACAATGCAAACATTAAAATACTATAAAACAAAATTAAATTTATCTTTGGCTTCCCCCAATTTAAAACCCCTTAGCCGTAAAATTCCCCAATTAAAAGATTTTTAACCCAGCCTGGCTTGCTGAAATAAAAAAAGTTTTCAGAGCCCGGCGGAAAGTACGGAGGTCCGGGATCAGTCGTATCCCTGGGGGTAGCTCATTCCAGAGGACGGGAGCCCCCACAGAGAAGGCTCTTCCCCGTGGGATCGCCAGCTGACATTGCCTGACCGACGGCACCCTGAGGAGGCCCTCTCTGTGGGAGCGTATTGGCCGGTGGGAGGTTATCGGTGGCAGAAGGTGGTCTCGTAAATAACCGGGCCCTACGCCATGGAGCGCTTTGAAGATGAGAACCAATGAGAACATGGACAAGGTAACAGGTGTAAATATAAACATGGAGATGAACACAGGAAATGAGTATGAATAAATGGGGAGAGTAGGACAGGGACAGTAGGCACACTGCTGCGCTAATGCACGCCCCTTTTATGGACCTCTTAGAAATGGGGTGAGGTCCACAGTAGGCAGTTTAAGGTTGAAGTTGTGCGGGTTTGAGGATGTAACAACGGAGTCGGGTAGAGCATTTCAGGCATTGACCACTCTGTTGCTGAAGTCAAGTTTGGAGCGGTTTACCTTGAGTTTGTATCGATTGTTTGCCCGTGTATTATTGCGGTTGAAGCTGAAATAGTCATTGATAGGACATTGTAGCAGACAATTTTGTGTACTATGCTTAGGTCAGACCATAGGCGGCACAGTTCCACGCCCACCATGGCAACGCCCACCCAACAACCGGGCAGAGAACTGGTTGCTAAAATTTTTGAATCCCATCCCTGGCTGTAAAGCACTGTGAAATGGTATATAAGTCTAAGTGCTATTGCTATCGAGGAAGGCAAAATCAACTTCTTCTCTACTTTATCCACACGTGCATAAATATCCAAGAATTTCTCGAGCGCTACCCTTCAAAGGAAGGATATTTAGTTCTTCCTGAAGCTCCTAAACTTGCCAAAAACTACCACCTCTTCACCTCCAGCCTAGCTATTTTCTATATTCAGTTGGACACATTCCCTCGTTTGTATTTTTAAAAACGAGCGATCTTCTTTTTTAAAAGGTTCTGAAACTTGGCAAAAACACTAGCAATTAGCAGCTTAAGAATTGGAGGAAGATCAAAGTTTAAATGGCAGGACTTACACGTATCGGCTAAACAGATGGTAAATAGCCAGGCAAAGCTCCTATGGGGTAAATCCAAAAAAAAAATAAAAAAAAATTAGCTTAACCTGATCCAATTCAACATCCTAACTCAACAAAAGTTGGAAATTTTCAGTCTTTGTATTCTTATTATTTATCCTTTAGCCCTAAGGATGTTTCATATGGGTAGATTTCCCAGCATATTTTTCGGAGTATAAAACGCTCCGGACTATAAGACGCACCTACCTTTTTGGGGGAGGAAAACAAGAAAAAAAAATCTGCCTCTGCTTCTGCCTCCCAGCAATTTGCCTCCTTGCAGCAAACAGCAAACAGCCTGTTTCTGTTTCAGTTTCAGCACAACCTGATTACCACAAGCAGCTGATTGTCGGTTGGATCGGCCTCCTAACCATAAACTATTTCAGGCTGCAGGGATTGCCATAGCCTATTGCCGCCTCCCCATTTTCCACCTGTTCGGGGCACGGAGGCAGCAATAGGCTATGGCAATCCCTGCAGCCTGAAACAGCTGATGGTCGGGAGGCCGATCCAACCGACAATCAGTTGCTTGTGTTAATCAGGCTGTGCTGAAGCTGAACCTTAAACGGGCTGTTTGTTGTTTGCTGCAAGGAGGCAAATTGCTGGGAGGCAGAGGCCAAAGGGTGAGGACCAGTGGGTGGGTGGGGCTACATTCGGAGTATAAGATGCACCCAAATTTTCACCCTCTTTTAGGGGGGAAAAGTGTGTCTTATACTCCGAAAAATACAGTAACTAAAAAAAAAAATGTTATTGCTTCAGTTCATTCTTTCCCCCTTTCTGTGTTTTTCCTGTACATTTTGGTTTTCATTTTTAATCCCAACCTCGAAATATTAAGCTGGCAGTTGCAACAGTGGGCAGTTTGATAAATAAAAGGAGATAATGAAATGTTGATATAGAGGGAACGCGTCCAAGCTCAAAGATCCTAAAATCTTCGAGAGTTGTGCTCCTAGTACAGTTAATATGTGCCTCGCAGATGGTTGTCCATTAAATTCACTGAGTATTAAAACCTCCGGCTATAAAGACTGTCTTTGTTTCTGCAGAAGATCAAAGCTCAACTAGATTAAAGGGAAAGGTAGCTTGGTGGAGACCCTTCACTGACCTACATAGCTGGAAACCTCAAGACAGTGTCCTTTGTTTCTCTGAAAACCATGTCTCTATTGAGAAAGAGTCAAGGAAGCCTTGGGCAGTCAGACCCATCATCATCTACCAGCATCATCAACTGCAAGGAAACACTTGAGCAAGCTTGAGATACAACATCTCCAGGAATGCCATTAATCGTTGGTGGGGGATGTAGTTTTGAGTTTTCCTTGAAGACTCCTTTCCCCAAACTGTACCAAACAAAGATACAGTATATGTGGTACCCTGCTCAATAGTAGTAACTGTGAGAGGGATCTTGGAGTCCTAGTGGACAACCATTTAGATATGAGCCAGCCGTGTGCAGCAGCTGCCAAAAAAGCCAACACAGTTGTAGGCTGCATAAACAGAGGTATAGAATCAAGATCACGTGAAGTGTTAAGACCACTTTATAAGGCCTTGGTAAGGCCACACTTGGAATCCTGCATCCAGTTTTGGTCGCCACGATGTAAAAAAGATGTGGAGACTTTAGAAAGAGTGCAGAGAAGAGCAACCAAGAGGATTTGGGGACTGGAGGCTAAAACATATGAAGAATGGTTGCAGGAACTGGGTATGTCTACTTTAGTGAAAAGAAGGACTAAGGGAGACATGAATTAAATAAACAGTGTGCACTTGCGCAGCTGGCGCATGGACCAGAGCAGCTCATTCAAGGAGGAGAGTGAGCGACTCTGGTACCTTTCGGGCGCTTGACTTCCCTGACAGCCAGCTGCGGGAGAAAGGTGAGCAGTAGGAGTCCAGGGAATGGCGCATTCCCCGAGTCCAGGGAATGGGGAGGGTGGGCGGGTGGGCAGAGCCTCCAGCTGCCATTGCTACCAGTGGACCACGAACCACCAGCCATCATCGCTACCTACTCGCCCGAGCCGGTCCGAACCGGGAGCATTTCACCCCTGGACAAGAGGTTCTTTTGGGGTGTCAAGATTTTGGTCAAAACCACCTTCATCAACGTGGTTATTCTTACTTGCCATACCCACAATGCAGAGTTTCAACCACACAATTGTGGCCACCATCATTTTACAGCTCCTCTATGGAGATTGAAAGGGCTCTTTTCTTCTGATCAATCATTATAGGTTGGCCTAGAGGTGGAGCTCTCGCCTCACAAGCAGGAGGCTGTGAGTTCAATCCTAGTAGAGGCAGATATTTCTCTCTCCCTGCCGCACAGAGAATTTATCTGCTGAACAAAACTCCGCATTGGAAACAGGAAGGGCATCCAGCCAGTAAAACACTCTGCTATTCAGTTGCCCAGACTCCACCCTGCAAGGGATTATGGGGGTCATTAAAAGAAGATGATGAATCGTTACAGGCTCTTGGTCCATCATGAGTCCTTCTCTGACTCAAAGTGCATTTCTTCCTCTCTTATAAAACTTCAGGTTAAAGAGCTGAGGAAATCTGAGATACTGTACTAGGAAGCTGTTGTGGCTCCGTTGCCTGAGCCTGGGCTATCGACAGATGCAGACTCTGAGAGTGAGGGAGAGGAGTTGGCAAGGCCTCCCTCTCCAGGACCCTCCTCTCTGGCAATGCCTCCGGAGGACACCGAAGGCCAAGAGATAGGCCCAGAGCCAAGCACGTCCCCGCAGCCACAGGTGGACAGCGATGAAGGAGATAAGTGCTGGCTGGATCCTCGACAGCGGCGCAGGGAGAAGCGTGCGCAGCAGAGGGGAAGGCGTGCCAGAGATTAGCTGAGTCACTGGACCACACCCCACAGGGTATAAATGTGGGTGTGGTGGCCGGTTCAGTTTGTGATGAGCAAAAACTAGAAATAATCCATGATCTCTGCGTTACTGGACTTCTGCCTGCCTTGTCGGACTGCATTTGGACTAATCCTTGTGTTGCTGAAACTTTGCCTGCTTTATCGGACTGCTTGCAGTTTAATCTTTGTTTTGTATGAGTAAAGTCTGAATTGGCAGCTAGCCA